>NW_020451082.1:1012947-1022936 GCF_003343035.1 Apteryx rowi
TGTTTAGCCTGGAGAAGAGAAGGCTGAGAGGAGATCTTATCAACGTGTACAAGTATCTGAAGGGAGGGTGTCGAGAGGATGGGACCAGACTCTTTTCAGTGGTGCCGAGCGACAGGACGCGAGGCAATGGGCACAAACTGAAACACAGACACTTCCATCTGAACATGAAGAAATACTTTTTCACTGTGAGGGTGACGGAGCACTGGAACAGGTTGCCCAGAGAGGTTGTGGAGTCTCCTTCTCTGGAGATATTCAAAACCCACCTGGACGTGATCCTGTGCAACGTGCTCTAGGTGACCCTGCTTGAGCAGGGGGGGTTGGACTAGCTGATCTCCAGAGGTCCCTTCCAACCTCAGCGATTCTGTGATTCTGTGAAATCTGGACTAAAAGTCTTGCAAAAAGTTTCCTATTATTTTCACCAGGCAAATGCACAAAAGTGGATATAAATATAGCTATACTTCAACAGAGCAATCCAAATTCCCCTGCAGCAGTCTGAACACACTATATGCTGCTTAAGGTACTATAGACTCTGAAAACAAGTTGTTTGAAAGTGTTAAAATGTATAACACTTGAAAAGAGCAATTTCTATTTTTATTTTATTTATTTTATTTTTTTGCAATTGAGCCTCACTTGAGGAAATGGGCAATATTTTTTGCCTCATTGGGTAAACTTCCAAAGTTATTCTCCTTTAAAATAGCAAGCCATAAAGGCACCTGAGTTTTTTTTTTTAAATAATGCCACAAATAAAGGACAGCATACAGTTCTCAATTCAACAAAATGTACAAAAAGAAAAAAGCACAAAGGTAAATTACGACTTGAGTGGAATGAATGGTAAAAGTGGTCATTCTACCTAGGTACTGGAGGTGACAGGTTAATGGGATGTAATTGGGTGACCCCAGCCTAAGCGTTGCCATTTTTTATTGCCCCACTACCTCCTCTGCTCACCCGAGAAGACAGAGCAGCCATGGCCATGCCTCAGGGAAGGAGGCCCTGCTCCTGGGCTCTGCTGGAGCTGTTGCCCTCCAGAAGAGAGGCCTGACCCATTCAGGACATGTCTCATCCGTGAGCAACATGCCAGAGTGCCACCAGAGCTCAGTATCTCACCTTGTCCCAAACTGCACTTCACCCTTCAATGAGGTGTGAAACACTGGCTGAGAGATATTCTAAAACATCATTGTGGCCTGTATGTTTTACATACTACCTAAAATAGATATAGTATATCATAGTAACTGGKTTTTTTTTTTGTTTTTTTTTTAATCATGAGTAATTTAAGACAAAGTTACGTCCAGGTGAATATACTATCTTCTTCCCAGCTACTAAGATCTTGTGCTAAGAAAACACTTTTTTTTTTTTGCATATGTAGAAAGAAAACATAACTGAATCTGATACTTACTGGGTGGATCTAGGAAGGGTAATATCCTTTAACTGAAAGAGATTTGATTAGTTAGGGTTACAGTAATGGACATTAAGAAATTATATGTTCATATTCTTGGTCATTTTCCAAGTCCCATTTTCTATTGGATGCACGTTTGCAAGATGCTCTCTGTGCTGTACAGAACACTTAGACCTTCCGCGTGGAACCTCGGTGTGCAGTTGCCACGTGGACCTTGCTTGTACTCTGGTCCTACTGATACGGAGCCTGACCACCTACAGATCCGAGCTGACATGATTGTGGTTTATCATATTAACTTACAAGTTGGAGATGCTTGTTTGGAAGTTTAACAAGTTAAAGATATTTGGAATTCATGCAGGTTGGCAGAAATATCAAAATCTAGGCTAGTGTAACTGAATGGTAATAGCATAATTTTGCTTTCCACTTCTTTGGATCTTTTCATCCAGAATCCATTTGAGCTCTTCGAACAATGAACTGAATTAAGTGGAACAACAAAAAGTAAAGACATAGGTCCCTAAATTCTTTATTGGATATAGTCCTAAATGTCTACACACATAACAGGCCATGTTAAGTAGAACAAGGACATAAGCTGATATTTAAGCTCCCTCACATTTTTCCTTTCCTAAATTAGTATTATCTGTCCAGTGTAAGCTTGGAGGCCTCTTCTCTGATACTACAGCAATGTTACCAGACAGGATAACAGTGACTTCAGAAGGAGCTGTTTTGGTTCCTAAGTATAATCTGTGAACTGGAGGAAAAAAATTCAGCTCCTTATTTCCTAACTGTGATTCTTCTGATGTGCTAAAAAAAATGAGAGAAAATCATCAAAAACTTTAAACTCAGAAAAGAGAGCAGAACTAGCTTCATCTCTCCGAAGGAATCAGTCAGTAGAGGAAAAAGGTTTGCAAGTTGTTATATAATATTTAGATGTGTATGATTGTTCTATTGACGTCAGCTGGCAGGGAGGAATGGCATTCTTCCAGAGCACTTGTTTTTTTTCTCATTAGCAAGGAAGAGCTATATCAACCTTTTTTCAATATTATGTCTAATTGAAGCCGCAGCTTCTGCACCATGTTTTCATTTCCAGCTACTTGAAAGGATCAAGGCCAAATGAAAGGGCCTCCTGTGACTTGCAGAACATTAAAGCTCACAACCTCTGGGACTGATTTTAGAACTTGATAGCTTTGGTGTTTTTTTTTTTTTCTTCTCCAAATATCTTAATGCTTTGCAGCAAAGTGTTTCAGGACCCAAGCTGATGATCCATGTGTCTTTTCTTTTTTTCTCTTGGCTTCTTTTTGATCAAAGCATCTTAGCAGAATCTCTTTGATGTCTCTCTTCTTTTCACTGTATTGTAAGCAGTTTGACATACTAAAAAGGAAAAAAGCATTTGTGGGAAAAAAATAATTTTCCAAACAAGACAATTTTTCACTCAAGCCACTAAGAAATGCACATGGGTAAAGGCTTATACAATTGGTGCTGTTTTGATTCCATGCTCAGCTGTCAAGGAATGGAGCACTTAACCAAGGGCTTTTTTTTTTTTTTTTTTTTTTTTTTTAATATCACTGCTGCCTTTTCTTCTTGTGGTTCATATGTGTTACCTCTCAGAGCCTCCTCTTGCACTGAGAAAAGAAAGCCTGCTTATTGCGTTGGAATCAAGAGTTACACAAGCATGAAGCCTATTGTAAGTAAGAGGAAAATCAGGCCAAGTGTGTTTATATTGTGAGTTGTTAATAACAACAGCTCTTGGCTTTTTTTGTAAAGCACATGTCAGGCAAGGAATGTAAAGTGCTTTCAAAACAGGCATTAATTAAGGCTGACAACCTCCACCCTCTTCCCCTGCTATGAAGTTAATAAGAAGTCAGGGACGTTGGTTGGCTTTTAATCTCCCATTCTAAAGGGCAACTGTGCTCTGACCTGCACGTGTGCATGCGCAGGGTAAGGGAGAAGATGGGCCGTTTCCACGTTTGTGGCAATGCTATGATACCAACCCGGAAAGGGCTTCTGGAACCAAAAGTCTTAATTGACCAAAAGTCTTAATTGACCCAAGAAGCAGATTGGCTTTGGGGGATGAATTTCCAAAATGAATTTTGATCCGTCTTTAGAAACGGCCGTTGTTTCTTAAATGTTAGATTTGGAGAAAGAACTTATTCAGTTACCCCACATGCAGAAAAAATAGATTGCTCACAAGATGTTTGGGGCATGGTTACATGAACTGTTCAATTTGATAGTTGCTGCTCTTTGCTGGAATTTACTGTTTTGTCATTTTGTCTAACTTTAGAAAATCCGTGAGGTGAGCCAGACCTGAAAAAGAATATCCCCTTCCGAACAGAATCTCCTTCTCCCTCCTCTCTGCTGTTGGACACTGTTCACTTCACAGCTCCAGGGTAGAGCACAATTAGACCTACTCAGTCTGTGCACTTAAAATAGCAGATCTGAGGTGGTAACCCTTTAAACCAAATCCACTAGCACCAGATATTTCTTGTAATTGTGCCCTTAGTGTGCTAAGCAATATTAGTAATAATTGTTATGATGCTAAGAAGAAAAGTAATTCCAGAGACCATAATAAAGGGAGCCTTTGCATTGTGTCTAAATAAGAATGGATCTTTATTGTTCATGCTTTTGATAATACTTGTTAGTTTCTTGTTAGGCCTAAGCTAGCATTTTTGGCCAATGTTTTCATAGCAGATTGGAATGTATTTGTTAACGCGGAAGTGAGAAGTGTTTGATTAAAAATGCTAATTAAAGGGGAGCTTACAAACATTAGTGGCCCCCTTCGCACTATTTACTGCTCTCCATGATTGTAGAGGGAACTGTGATCATGCACACCTGAAAAACAAAATCTGAATCACTGCCCTACGTTGGCTGCTTTGCCCAAGTTGGGTACCGCAGCAGGCACTGTGACTATGACTCCCCAGCCTTTGATACTACGCTACTACTGTGACGTTACTGGCAAGTTTCCACTGACTTCAGCAGGGGCTGACCTGCTCTCACACACTGGTCTAAGAGCTCCTGCTAGACCCAAGAGTTCTTGCTCTTGCTCTCTCCCTACACAAACATGAGAGTTTTTGTATGGATCTAACTAAGCCTTCCCTTGAGTTGCCAGAAAGACCCTTTGGCTTAATCAGCTGACAAATCCAGCAGAAAACGATGTGCTTTTTATGCTAGAATGTTTTTCTGCTAAATTGATGAGCTGAACTGACTTACGGCTAGGGGCAGGAGGAGGAAGATCTGATGAGTGATAGACCCATGCAAATTAAGTGTTTAAGTGGAGGGAAAACAGTGGGACCTCTCTCTTCTGGCAGCAATGGGCTGCTAGATGGGCTCACCCCACTGTGCTCCTCAGGCTGATGTCAAGCACGCTGCAAATCCCATGCAAGACAGAGAGTTGCTTTCCCAATGACATTTTGTACTACAGCAGCTCCATCACAGATATCTGTTGTGGTGGTGTGCTATGCAACACTTGTTATATGAAAGCTGCTGAAGACAAATAGAGAAACTATATATTGATGTATAAACCCTAAAGAGAGGAACTACTCATTTGTTTACCAAACAAAGGCCCTTTGAGGTCTGGTGGCGTTCACCAAAGCATTTTCAGTTTTGTACGCTTCCAGTTTCTACCATGTTATCACACTGCTTCTGTTAGGCTGTCTGCTCTCTTTTCTTTACACACCAGCTGCTCTTTCATATAAATCGGCTTCTTGAAGAATATGTAATTTATAACCTGTTTGGAAGCTTGCCTAGAAAACACATCAGCACAGAGAGGGTGCCTGAGTCTCTCAATCAGCAGATAATCTTTTGAAAGACCATTTTTCATAGGAKGCAAGTTTAAACATATAAGTAAAGGTTACTTTGTAAGAAGTAGCTGAAAATATTTTCCTAACCAGAAGTACAAAGCTCTGACTTAATTGTCTTAAATCATTCAGTGGGAAACCTTCCTGAATTCAGAAAATCTGCTAAGTGTGATATGGAAATGTAAAATATGATGAATTATATTTCACCTGTAGTCAGGAAGTTCTCTACTAAATAATAGCCTTGTAAATATCTTGACTGGAGCAGTCCTGAATAGCTACAGCAGAAATTCCTCCTTTTTTTTTCTTTTTTTCTTCTTCTGTGCCATGAGCATAAACAACAATATGCTACAATTCCTGGGTCAATAGACCCAGAGAATCTAATTTACATCTCTAGTCACCTCATCTGATGCAGGGGGGCTCTGATTGAATAATATGAAGGATATAATTGATAGATTTACAGTCTCTCTAGATTTTAATGATACAAAAATATCTTTTAAATATCTTTTTAGTATCCTTAGATCTAAAAGGTCTTTTAAAGTATCTTTTACATAATACAGAAGTACCTTTTAACCACCTAATGTAAAATTATTGCCATCTAAACCCCAAGATTAATTGAGATATTCTAATATGGCAGTTGTTTTAACGTGAGAAGGGTGTAGTTGCTCTGCTGTTTTTTTCCTTCCAAGCAGCTGAGGATCCAAACCATGGCTTATAAATTAACAGTTTCCTTGGCAAAGGAAAATATAATGTTCAATGGCATGAACATTAGATTTTTTTTTTTTAATTGAAGTTAGTGTGTATTTAAAATGGAAAAGGAATTAATCAGAGATGTATTCAACAAAACTAGACTGAAAAAAGAGCTCTTACCCCAGCTCCCTCAAAAAAGACTAGTTGCTATTAAAGGGTACATTTTTAACAAAGCTGAGCACGTCCTGGCCATCTCCTGTGGTGGCATCCATGCTTCAGTTTTTTGCATATATGTAATTATATAGGGATCAGACTTATGGTCCATTTTGGCCTGCATCCTGCCTCTACAGTGGTCAACCTTTGTTACTTCAAAGGGGAATATGAGCTCTCCAAAATAGGGGAGATTTTTTTTTCTCCTGTATTAGTCCTTTTCCTGATCTATGCAAGTTATAAACTGTAGCCATCCCAAGGCTTGGAACTACCCAGGCTTTAGTAGCTATGGCTGTTGTAACTTAAGGTAGAAATGGTTGAATCAGTCTATTACACTTGAATTATATTTGTGTAATCACATTCATATTACTAATAATCTGAATTGCCACAATGCCTATGTGAACCTCTTACAGACCAGCACTCTACTGTGCTAGGAGCTTGTAATCATAGAATAATAAAGTTTTTATGTGCCCCAGAGTGTTCAGTATCTATCTAAAAGACTTAAGGCGGCAGGTGCTGATTGACTGATGGGGGGCACTGAATAGAGGTAGCAATGAAACTGGTTTCATTTTCATGATATGGATTGTATCAACGTAACTGAGGCTTAGCCTCCATCAAATGTATTGCAGTATGTAGCAAAGCAGAGTTTTAAGGAGCAGCAAGGGAACTGAAGGAAGATCATGAGGTAAGTTTGTGGGTACCTATGTGGAATTCGTTCCAGCCTAAGGGGCAGCATGGGGGAAAGGAAAGGAAAGAAAACAGAAACAGAAAAGAAGAGGAGGACATAGGGAAGAAAACTAATCTGTAATGATGGATTGGAAGCTATGGAAAACCATGTGATGGAATATGACATGAGATGATTGGTGATGCTTAGAGAGAAGGAATGCTTCAGAATGACTTCAACTTGCAATTTAATAATAATCAGAAGCAAAAATGCAGACACAAACACTGAGCAGAAATTATGTTGGTCAAATGAGGTTACCTTCTGTGTTTGTTTCTGTACCTCAGTGTGTGCTGTCACACCAACTGATAGCTAGTTTGCAACCCATGAGTTTGGCGAAGTCAGCAATCCAGTCGGACAGCTCAGTCTGTGAATTCATATTTTATTTATATATTTATATATATATATATATATATGTGTGTGTGTGTGTGTCTTAAAGCCATTGTTTCAGATATATTTATTATGGTCTTCTATAATGAATATATGGTAGGTCTATATAGACCTAGACCAGATTAGTGTGACTCAGGACAGCCCAGCCATATCTGCAAGGGACATATTTTGACTTAAAGGAGTAACTTTTCAACTTAACATGTAGTACTATTTAATTTCTGTCTCTCAAGTAAGAAAAATATCTAATCTGTTTTCACATCTTTAGGAAAGAAAAACAAATTAGGAAAAGAGCAATTAAAATACATGAAGAAGTCTTATATGAGCAGAGTAGGAATAAAATGACTTGATTAAGGAAGGCATGATAGTTAGAACAGACTCCACTGACTCCGTTTATTTCCATGGAGTTCTTCCCTCTGATGTAACTTAGGCTGCAACTGGCTACTCTGAAGCTACTTTGTTAAGCGTTCTCCCCGTCTCATAGTTCCTATGTATAGCACCTGAGAGATCTGAATTCATTTTGAATGCTCAAGAATAACAATCACATTCATAGTGGAGGATGAAGTCCCTGTGGTTTATTTTCTGCCGTTTACTGAGTAGTGAATTACAATTCATAAAACCATTTCTTTGCTTTCAGTGCACAGTGCCCCATATTACTAAAATCATTTGGTTTCACAAATCTGATTATGTTCATACTATTTCTGAAACAAGACATTTCCCTTTCTGTTATCTTGGCTAATACAATTTCCAGTGTGCATTTAGAAGATCAGAGAACATCAATGACTACAGCTGCTCCTATTTTTATGGCTCATATTGCTCATGGTTCTCCACAGCTAGAGATGACTTAGTTATGTGCTTCTGATTATTAAACCTTATAATAACATAAGGCATGCTATACAATCAATTACAATAAATGACTTTATTGCCAATATCTAGCAATTTCCTGTTATTCTTATCTCAATTATTTTCAACAGAACAAATTGCCTAAGGAAAATATGGGTGTTTTATGAGCAGATCAGTGTGACCTTAAGGCTGTGGGGATAATGAACAAAAAGGGATAGAGAGAGTCTTGAAAATCTTTGCTTTTACTTACTTATTACCACATCTCATTAGGGAAAGTGTGAAAGGCCTCCATTGTCAGTGGGCACGTCATAATGTTGAGTCCCTGTATAAACTGCTTATGAACTAGCACATATATGGTGGACAAAGACAGAAGATGAGCAGAGTGATTATAGTAGTGCCTACTCTAAGTATTAAAAACCTGTGGGTTGACTTAGAAGTGATCACATAAAAAAAAAAAAAAAAAAAAAAGATATTCAATGATATTCGACAGTTGTATTTGTTTCCTGAACCTTTGACTATTCCTCTGCAGCAACAGGGATTAGAATAGTACTCAAGAAAGAGGACTGAGATTCTCCTGTAACCTCTTTGCAAAATAATAAACACAAAAGATCACAAGAACGACACTGAAATGTTGGCAGCCCTTGGCGACATGTTAAGCTTCACGCTTTGCTGGCTTTAAAGAACTGGGCTGAAATCACGGGACGCATTACGAAAGGCCATTGTGTAAGTGCAGGGAGAGACACTTGATGCACACGAGAATGTGTAATCTGAATAAGGAGGCAGACAGACTATGGAGTAAAGAATATATTAAGTGCATTTTAATAAAGGAAATTAAAGTACAAAGCAATGCAATAATTTAGCCAAAATCCTGTATGTAACAGGAATGAAAATGGAGCCCAGAGGTCCCTAGTTCCAGTTCAGAGAATTAACTAGAAAATCCCCTTTCCTTTCAGCATGCACTGCTATTTTAAGAACATTGAGAATATAGAACCAGCTAAGGATCCTTCTGGCACTTGCAAATCCACCTTAACTTATGACTTTCCCAGGGTCTAGTATCCAGGCCAAGAGTTGCTATGCTTTTCCTGCTTGTATCACCTCTTACTAAGTGACTCCACGTTGCTGTATTGCTAATGTGACCTTCATTTAAGCAGAGAATGTGCAGTTCCCAGTGAGCAATTTAAGGTGTTTTCTCCCTCCGGTTCCTGAATGTTATCAGTGCCCAATAATAAGGGATGCAGCCACTGAGTTTAGATCCCAAAGTCCAGGCTCTCAAATACACTTCCACTAAGATAGCAGGCCAGGCTGAGGTCTAGGAATAGTTGCATTCAGACCAGATCCTTAGATGCTTATCCAAAATGGATAACACTTGTGACTATAATTCCATACTTGCTCATTACCATAAGAAGCTACAATGATATCAACAGGCTATTCACAGCAAAAGTGAGCATTTGGGCAAAGATTTATTGGGCTAAGAGGAATGTACCTTTCACAGTGGATAAGGATATAAAAATGCCCAGCAATTATTGTCTTTGAAATAGCCCAGGCTTGGACTTGTTGTTGTCTAAAACTAGGACACCTAAGTCAGTGAACTGTTTTTATAATAAAGAGAAACTCAAGCTTCCTCAGTTATTATTAGAGAACTTGAATCTCTTTTTGTGTTATAGCAAATTAATTCATTTTAATGTGACAGTTCTAATTACGGCAACTTCTTAGGTTTTAAGCAGTGGTAACTGAGGCTTGAAAATACATTATGAAAACATGTTTGGACCATCAGGTTTGAATGGGCTTGGAAAATATGTTAAAAGAAAATAGAATAAGCTAACTAGAATGTGAAGGAGAAACGATTTGCAGTTCTTTTACAAAGATGCAGAATTCTTTTATCTTTCCATCGATGTAAAGTGGAGAAAAACTAAAAAAAAAAAACAGGCTTTAAGGGTTAGGTCTATATCCCTTATGG
>NW_020451082.1:1022952-1080327 GCF_003343035.1 Apteryx rowi
AAAAAAAAAAAAAAAAACAGAGGAAAAAGTAATGCAGTTTTAAACTATGTAATTTTTATGACAAAAGGCAGGTTATTGCTTGCTTTCAGTTTTCTTATTTATTTTTCAAAATGGAATTGAAAACCCATTCATTGGGAGCTTTTCTGCAATAAGGGACCAGGTAAATGAGTGAAGAATTTAGGTTTTAGTTTAGTTTTTCTTTCTTTTTTCTTTTTTTTTTGCTTATTTGAAAATATTATTTCCTTGCATAAATAAAGTTTCTGTCATATAACAGTGTTCAGTGTTGTGGATATCAAGGCAGAGAGAGGCCAGGTCGGTTTGGAATGCTTTGCTCAATAAATGGTAATGAGAATTCTATTGAAATATTAATTAGCAGACAAAAGAAGTCAAAAAACATGCCCAGGCTTATGTTTTTGGGCCAAAATTCATTCCAGCTAACAAATCCCAAGCCCTTTAGGCTCCCACTACTATTAGCAGAGGGATCCTAAGTGGCATGTGTTGCCCCTGGAAGTCTCTCCCCACTGACTGTGGAAAAATCTGAATAGATTTTAGGCACCAGGGGTCCAAGCCAAGAAAGACAGGATCAAATCTGAGAAATCCTGGCACCTAATTATCAGAGGTTATATTTAGACGGATGCCTTGAGTGATTTCAAAATTGAAAATAACCTTAAATGAGTGTATCCATATTTAAAAGTCTCCGGCTTGCTTAAAATTTGAGTTCATTTCTGAAGCTTTGGCTTTCCGGAAGCATTAGGCTAGTTCTAGTCTTTGCAAGCGGTGAGTTAATAAAGTGCTTGTAACAGAGTGCTCTCCAGTCCTTCTCCTTTTTTCTCTTACTGTTCCTATATCCAGTCTGAGACTGATTCAGTGGGTGAAAGTTCTTGCAAATAGCATCACTTTTCAGTTTAATTGAGCCTGTGTTCTGCAGTGCTATAGGCTCTACCTTTTTTTCTGAAAAGCAATTCTTTATATATAACTCAACCTTTTCATCTTTCAGACAATGATCAAAACAATTCCAACTTGTCAGCAGCTCTTTAGGAGATCAAAGAGGATGGGAAAGTGGATTGCTAACAGTAGACTACCATCTTCTATCTAAACAGGTTTAAAGTATGATAAGGTATAATGTGGTGCCACATTTTTGATCCATGGTTCTGTGCCAGAGCTTGAACATTTTTAAGGTTTAACACCAGAGCTTGAAGGTATTTCTGTGTATGCATAATAAGAAAGTTTTGCCCTAGTGAAAGCAATGTTATTTAGTCCTTTATTAATCCTGAAAAAATTCTGAAATAGCAAAACCATTAATACCTTGAGTTCTCAAAAAATCTCAGATTAGTAAAGAATTTAACCATTTGCTTATACTTAATTTTAATTGACCCTTAACATTCTCCTTAAAATCAACTGTTTTCAAATGTTTTGTTCATTTTGGGCCTGAAATTTTCTGTCATGTCTGAGTATAGGGAAAGAGATATATTATACTTGTAAAACTGATTTCAGAGCCTCCTGATAGTCTGTCCTTGGAAGATCCTGTTCCTTTGAAATAAGTTTCTCTATGCATTATTCTTGCAGAGTTATTACCTTGCTGAGAAGCCAGGAGGACTATTTCATTAATTATTTTCCTCAGGTACCCTGGACTATGACAATATATTACATGTTTATAAAGTGGATCTATCAGGCTCTAGTCTGTGAAAACCCTCAAAACTCAGTATTCCATGTTTGCATGTGAAAAGCTCCAAGCGAATCCCAGAAAGACTTTTTAGAGGCACCCCACGCAGTTTACTGAGCTGTCTGCTTGACTTGTAATTCCTTCATGGCCTGTAAAAATGCTGTTACATCCTGTGAGGGAGTGCAGTGGAAAATGTGTTCTAGCAATACTTGCTTCACTGGAGGGAATTTAATCCAGGGCCCCCTGGTCTTTAGATTGATGGGGCCAGGATATGAATGTTTTTATCAGAAACTTTTCTAACAGGAAGGAACTTGTCCGGCATTATCAAGCTCATCAGTGATAAAGCAGAAGGATGTGGAAGTATTTCGTTTTAAGCCTTGCACCTGGAATTTCATACAGCTCATAAACAGATGGGTTTCTTCTCATTTTGGAATCTGCAGTCCTTATGAATTCAGTTTAGACATTCTGACCACCTGGCATGGAAACAACAAAAGTGCCAATTTAATAGAGCTGAACACATCAGGGCACTTAAATTTCTTTTTTAAATTCAGTTTTGTTTTAACATGTAACACTACTCTGCTTAAAGAGCTGTAAGGAAAGCTCACAAGGATTCAAAACAATTTTGCACTTCTGTGAAAACAGTACTCTCAGTATTAGTATCAGTGGATGCCTGCTGTTCAGAATTAGATCTGCATGAGACAACCTAATGGCAGTGAAAGCATATTCATATCAGTATATTTATTCATTAAGTAAAATCTCTCTGTGTCTTCTTGTATAAAAAGTTCAAAAGCTGTTTCGACACTTTCCTTCTAACTCAGTGATGTCATATGCTAGTCCACAGAGAGTCTCTTACTCAGTTTCTGGTAGTGTTAACACCAGTCCAGTCTCTGGGCATCCTTCCTGGCACTGTTCTGTTTTTATGCTCACATAATTTATTTCTTTATAGTCATAACATTGTGGACACCTTTTCAAAACGCCTTAGAAAACTGGGACCTGAAGCCATGTTAGGAAATAGGCAGCACAAATGTGATAAGGCATGCTTCTTCTAGGCTTTGGGGAAATGATTGGCAAATTCTACAATTAGGGGATGCTCTACACCTCTCTAAGAATACTCAGCTGACAACACCATAGTGGATAAAATTATGGTGTAGATATATCTTTGCCAAAAAATTATCAATTTTTTCTCAACCTCTGATTTATCATGTGGATTCTAGCACAAAGCTGATTTTATTAACAATGCCTCTCAGTGCCCTAAAATGTGTATCACTTAGTTCTTGGCAATGTCTGTATTGATGATTCTTTACAATTAATGAAATGTAAATCATAGCAACTGTTGGATGTGCTTTCCTAGGATGGCATACAATACACTTATTTAATATTAAAAGCATGACCTACACTCATGCATCTTAATCATCCACTGATGGATTAGTAGCATTGATCCTTCTCAGACAAGATGGCCATTGGTAACTATTACAGTAATGCCCCAGGATAGGGACAGTGTCCCTAGATGACATCTTGCAGTCTGATGTGTTGTAGAGATACTAAATATGTATTGTAACCAGATACAACAACAAAATTCTATTTTCTGTTCTAGCAAATCCTGAGTACTACTTGGGTTTGGCTATTTAACTGATAAGTCTTGTCATACTCAGGTTATTGTGCTATACAACTCCTAAGGACAGACTCTGTGCTAATCATCAACTATACTGAGGGCTACATATGGAATATTTTCCATAAGGATATATTTGAAATTACCATCTCTGTTAATAGGAGCATATCTATTTCACATATATTAAATCAGAGAAGTCACATGGTTTATTTAAAAAAAAAAAAAGTCCAACTCTGACTCAAAACTTAACATTTTTGACCAGTTTTTTTGAGTGTAAAGAAGGATTTGCTAGAACAGAAATCAGTATTTCATTGTGGTACCTGGCAGTGATACACAGTTCATAAAGAGTGACTAAATATACAGCAATATAATTGATAATATTCTATTCTTCTACAACATATCAAGTGGAATTCTCACAGTGGAGAAGTTGGTGAAATTTTTGCTGTTGATCTCGGTAGAACTAGTGATTCACCTACAAAACTGTGTAAACCCTTGTAATGAAGCATTAAAAACTTCTGAGTAGAGAACTATATTAAAAGGACATGCACTGTAGTTTTCAAAAGCAAGTTATTCAACGGAACTAGCATATTTCTGCTGGAAGAATATCAGTGGTGAAAGTGGCTTCTTTGGGCTTCATGTGCCTTTTAAGAATCAAAACATTGTGCCAATTTAAAATACAGAGTCTGACTTTCAAATCATAAGTAGAAGCCATTGATCTGTTTTAAAATGATGTGACAAGGCAATCTGAAGATCTCATCTAGTTTATATCCCTAGTGGTAGAGATCTGGACAATCTGGAGCCTGTCAGAGGATACCTGGAGGATAAATAGTCTGTAGACAAAAATCACAGAAGATGTCTATATCAGTAAAGTGCAGAATATCCCTTTTCTTAAGTGAAAGAAGGTTCTCAGAAGTAGGACTGCATTTGAGTATATTCCCAGATTCTGAAATGGGAAAAAAAGCAGGGGCAGAGGGGAAGCACAGAAGTCCAGTTGATGTAAGATTTTTTTGTAAGGGAAACTGAAAACCTAGGTGAAACTGCACAGTTGCCCAGCATTATGTAAGAGACAAACTGTGTTTGCTTACTCAGTCACTAGTAGAAGATGATAAGCTTCTGTATTTCTTGAGCAACGGTTTGCATTGCTCACAAAGGCATTTCTGTGTGGATGGTTTCAAAACAAACACTAGAGCATGAACTTTAGGCTGTGATAATCTAAATATCACTCACCATCTTCCCTTGTGGTTCCTTGGTGAACATTCATTCTTTGAATCATTGCATGATTTTTCCAAGGAGATTTCTGTGACTTAATATCAGACTTGAGGATCTCATGGGAAAATGCAGTGCTATTCCACTGCACTGTGTGGCAAGATGCACCTCTCTACCTCCATCTCAGACACCCCAAAACTGCTTTGAGACAGAAGAAAAAGACACATTAAAAATCTACTAAATGTTATCCTAGCTGAGGGCATAATTATGGTCCTCCATGAGGCCTGATGAATTCAGGACAAAACTTTACTGTGTGGAAGGAGGGAATTGGATATATAGCCTATTCACAGCTGTGCTGCGAATGCATGTCAGCTGGGGAGAGACCTCCAGTTTATACAGAAGACAGCAAGAAGCTCAGCTTGGTGGCCTGTAGGTAAAAAGCTTCCTCTTATTCATGTCCAGCACACTAAGCCATGCAACACTGCCAGCAAGAGAACAGGACAAAACAGATACAAAGCAGAAATTGTATTTGCAATACAATTTTAATCCACTTCCATGTTTACACAGCCCTGATGAATCTGGAGGCAAATGTGAGCAGATTAAAATGTCTGTCTTCAGGAAAATTCCTCCTCTCACTGAGTGTGCAGGAGAATAAAAACATCATAATGTAATTTTTTGAATTTGAATGAGATTAAAATAAAATGATGTTTTTGCAATCCTTAAAATGAAATGCAGAGCACTCCGAGACAAAGCTAAGGAAACATAGGCCAAAGCAGAAGCAATTGGGGCAAAAATGGGATGTTACTACTAAGAAGACAATATTTCCCTTCATGGAGTTTAATTCCAAGTGAAAGTAGGATTCACTGCTTTGATATATTTTGTCAACTTAAGCTAGGTGTGTTGACTAAAAATTGGTGAGTCAGACATGATGCCTTGTTACAAATGGTTCGATTTATTTAAACATTTACTCCTTTAACAGTTGTATAACTAAAAATAGTATTGGGCCCCCTACTGGTACAAATAAATAAGAAACAGAAATATTTAATCAGTTTTTAGTGAGATGGTGTGCCTGTCACAAGTAACTGGAATGCTTCAGCGGTTGTCTGAGCAGAGAGGCCAAACAAAGTCAGACTAGGAGAGGTCGGTACCAGGCAGGGCTGAGGATCAGGGTCAGGCTCTTGAAACACAGGCAGGTGCCCATGCTTTAATTTTTTTCCTGGAAGAGAAAAGGTCTTTTCTATTCAGAGTGATTAATTAGACATTTTTCACATGCAGCTTAAAACAAAAAGGAGTGAGATCTTTACAGACAAGTGAATCAATAAACTGTAAGCACTAATTTGCTTTGTTGATATAGAGAGAGAGAGAGAGAAAGAGAGAGAGAGAGAGAAATAGAGAGAATCTCATGCAAAGTGATGCATGAGAGACTGACCATGCGTTAGAAAGAACTTCAGGACATAATGATACTTTATTCAAAAGAAGGACAATCACCAGTATTAAAAACAAACAAACAAACCAAAAACCTGAAAACACCAGTAGTAACAGCACAGCAGGTGAAAGATCATGTGACAGATACAACATGATAAATCCAGGATCCTTACCAATGTCCTTAAATTTGCTGCTTTGAAATTTCTGTCTTCCTGATTGCTAGGAAAACCTTGAAGCACAGAATGTGAATGAATGGTGTCTTTTCATTCTAGCTATTCTAAATTAAAACAAAAGAAGAGCAATACAATTCCAAGTATCAGGCAAGCAGTAATGTCAATAAGAGAAAGAATTAACCCCTTTTCTGAGCCTTTCTGAGCCTAAGCATATCAGAGGGATGTTCCGAATCCCTCATTCGGCCTTCTCCTGAGCTTTTCTGTACTAGTGTGTATCCAAAACTTATCAATTCCAGCTCTTAACGGTTGATCCTCTTTACATTGTCAGTGCAATACGAAAGGGGTCCAAGGTTAAGTGAGGATCAGTTCTGTCAACGTTTATAATTAATTTTTTTAAGCATAACAATGGTAAAAATGCTTTCATTATTTCTCACTCCTACGGACTGTCAAGACAGTCAGGAGAACTCTTCCCATCAGAGCATATAGATAATTCCATCCTTAAAGAAAATGAAAAAGGAGTCAAATACAAATTATTCTTCTTCTGGAATGTTTCTTGACACCAACATCTCCCTTGAAAAGCCTAGCATTTTTTTTTTTTTTTGCTTTAGTTTCCAAATGGATGCTTCTATCTTCCGCAGCTAGCAGAGAATAATTCAGAGTGAAATTCACTTGTATGTGAAGATGCACCCATCACTTAACTGATCATAACCCTTGAGGATTTATGCAGGGCTAGGTGCAAGGAATGCAGTGTCCCAGAGCTGAGGGTAAAGATACAGCAGAAAACAATACTATCCGTAAAACATTCCTCAGAAGTCTACCATAAATTTTAAACACACTGTTAGTGTACATATATATATGTATGTATTCCTTATTCAGCTGAATTCTGAATAACTCCAGGGATGGAGATTCCACAACTTCTATAGGCAACCATGGCTTAACCATCCTCACGGCAAAGAATTTTTTTAAGTTCATTTGGAATTTCCCTTGATGCAGTGTGCAAATGCTGTGCTTGTTCTTTTGTTTTGTACCACCAAGAAGAGTCTAGATGTGTCTTTTTGATGGCCCCCTTTTGCATTACTGCAGTTAGATCCCCCCTAACCCTTCTCTAAAGTGAAGTAGGAGAGCATGAAATAAATTTAACCAAATTATTTGAAAACATGCACATTATGTTTGATTGATCTCATGCTGAATTAATGAATAGCAGTTTTCCATCATACTATCTTCTTACTTAGCATATGATCTCTGATCACTGAAATCAAGAACCTTCTATTCACTATAATAGTTACTCTTATTCCTTACTGATTAGTTTCTGTTTAATAAAGAAACAAAAAGTTTAGTAAAATGTAGCAAAATTTAATACAAAACATGTTAACCTTGAAAATATAAAGCTAGAAACTAGACTAAAATTAATACAATTTTCCAGTTATAAATTAGTTTCTTAATAGAGTTTTTCTCTAGGGAAACTCTTATTGGTCCTTTATGGAATATCTTTGAGACCTTATATTCTGTTAGACTCACATTCATGTTTTCTATCGGTTAGATCTGGCATAAAGTGAAGATGAGCCAAGCCGGGCCCAAGTTGGGCCCTTGTGTTGTACCAAAATTAATGTGGATGAAAGTTAGGCTTGCTGTAAAAAAATAGCCTGTGTATGTATGAAAAATGCATGTATGAATGAAATGCTTCCACCTGAAAAAAATAGTAAAATATACACAACACAAGCTTTCCTCTTCCTGGAGGGAGGAGGAGGAAGAGTAGAAATTATTTCTGCAAACTAACAGTATGCCTTTTCCAAATGGGGGAAGGGAAGTTCTGTCATGAAGGTCATTTTTCTTACGTACACTAATACCTGAGAAAGACAGGTTGTGTCCATGAACTCCTAGCATACTGTGTCCTTGTGCTGAACTATATCCATATGTAGGTAGAAACTATATATAATTTGTGCATACTATTATATCTGTTAGTTATAAACTGGATGCAAAGAATAAAGGTCTGGTTTAGATTAGCTGCTCAGAATGGGTTTTATTTTTATCTTGAAAGTTTAAATTTGTAAGTGTCTCCAAGAAAGAGACAATATTATTATATACAAAAGACTATCACCTCTTGAAAATGTAATACTTGCACTCCATTGAGATGACAGTAAGTAAAGAAGTAGTATGAATAAGTGATAAAAATATGCAGTAAAATCACTCCATGCTCCATGACTTCAATTTTGGATAGACTCTCACTTCTATATAAACTTCATGATTGTGATTTTCTTTTTGTGCCACAGGCCTTAAATACTTTTGAAAGGAATGTGAGTTTCAAATTATGAGAAATTGCCTCAAAATGAAAAAAAATAGAAAAAAATCCCCTTTTCTTCATTTCCAAGCAAAGTATTATATAAAGCTACAGGTCAAGCACCTGTATCTAGTTGCGGGGCTCAGTCAGAGCCCTGGCAGTGGCAAACAGAGCCAGCAGTGCACGTGCTGCCTGTGCTTTATGGGGCCTTGGGATTTAGTGAGCACTGGCTGCTGCAGCCAGCTGGCAGAAGTGCAGCGTATGCAAAGGATGCTCAAAACTTCAAGAACACACCAGATGAACTGCTCACATGGAGTCTGGTCATTTTGTGCGTGTGCAACCACTCTGTGCATGTGGGTCTGCTGCTGAACGGTGCTGGGCCTTGGTGCTGAAAGGCTGCCTTCCTTGCTTGGGTCTGCTCTCTGCTCTTTCAGGTCCCTTTGCCTAGGGGCAGAGTCTGGGGGAATGAAGTGCCAGCCATGGTAAGGAAGATGAGTCAGGGAGCGCTGAAGAAAAGTGGATGGGCTCTGGGCCACAGGACTGGATGGGGTGCATCCACGGTGTTGAAGGAAATGGCCGGTGTCACTGTGAAGCCATTGCCAATCATCCTACATCCTGGTAGTCAGAGGAGGTTCCCGATTATTGGAAAAAGACAACATCACAACCATGTTCAAAAAGAGCAAGAAGGAGAAAGCAGGGAGCTACAGGCTGGCCAGCCTAACCTCAGTTGCTGGGAGGATTACAGAGCAAATCCTCCTAGAAGCTGTTTCTATGCTCGTGGGGGAGAAGAGGGTGACTGGGAACAGCCAGTGTGGATCTGCTGAGAGCAAATACCGTCTGACAAACCTGATGGCAAAGTCTATGGCAAAGTGACTGGTGTCATGGATGAGGGGAGAGCAGCGGGTATACCTTCACTCTAACAGGGCTTGTAATGTGGTCTTCCATAGTATACTTGTAGTCAAACTGGAGAGATACGGGCTGGCTGGGTGAAATACAAGGTGAGTGCAAAACTGGCTGGACTGCCAGGCTTCAACAGTGATGATCAACAGTTAAAAGCCAACTAGGGTCTGGTTACTAGTGGCATTCTTCAAGTTTTAACAGTGATGGCAACACTGGTTAATGTTTTTATCCCCGGATGATGTGACAGAATCATTCTCTGCAAGTTCACACCAAAGTGGGGGAGCAGCAATACACTGCGGGGCTGCTGTTCAGAGATCTCGACAGGCTGGAGAAATGGGCTGACAGAAACCTCAGAAAGTTCGCTAAAGGCCAAGTCCCGCCCCGGGGGCAGAACAGCCCCATGCAGCAGCACAGGCYGGAGACTCACTGTCGGAGTAGCAGCGCTGCGGAGGACCTGGGGTCCTGGAGGCCAAGGAGTTGAACGCGGGTCAGCAGTGCGCCCTGGTGGCAATGGAGGCTAAAGGCACACTGGGCTGCACTCGCAGTAGTGGAAGCGGTTTCTCCCCTCTATTTGGTGTTTGTGAAGCCACATCTGGAATACTGTGTCTGGTTTTGGGCTCTCCACTACAAGAGACATGTTGCCATACTGGATTGAGTGCAGCAGAAGACTACCAAGATGGGCAGGGGGCTGGAGCCCATGGCACACAGGGAGGTCTGCAGGAGCTGCAGGAGCTGGACTGGTTCAGCCTGGTTAAGGATATTTTGGGGGTCTTCCATTACCTCATGGGTGAGCACATACAACACACAGCCAGACTCTTCTCAGAGGTGCACAGCAAAAAGGCAGGAGGCAACAGTCACAAGCTGCAGCAAGGGAAATACCAGCTGGACATAAGAAAAAAACCCAAACTCTTCCCAGAAAGGGTGGTCAAGCACAGGAATGAATTGCCCAGAGAGTGTGTGGGCTCTTCAACCCTGGACATATTCAGAACTTGACTGGACAAGGCCCTGAGCAACCTGATCTAACTTTGGAGTTTGCTCTGGTGTAAGCAGGGAGTTGGACCAGATGATCTCCAGAGGCCCTTTAGAGCTTAAATTATGCTATAATTCTATATATAGCCTCTGTGCAGGGAACACACTGTATATGCACAAGAAATATTTTTTCTTGAGGCATGTCCAATTTCACAGTGGTAGGCACAGAGCTGCACAGGGCTCTTTGTCCACAAAAAATGTGCTCCTATGTAAGCGGGTATTTATCAACTACAAATGCGCTTACACTATTGCTTATAAGTGCAGAATCCTCTCATCTTTAAATCATAAAGTCATTTTGTTTCTTACAGACATAATGAACCACAAGAGATGCCATTAATAATGTACCCTCCTAGGTGTCCTGGATTCAATAATGGTATGCTAAAGCAATATTTTTAGCTATCGATCATCCTTTAAACAAGAGTTTATCATACCTTTACAACAAATAGTCTCTTTTTGTCTCTGCAACTCTGTCTGGTAAAAAGGTCCCTCTTCTGTCACCTTCTCCCTTTCCACAATAAAAGTTTACTTTAATTTCACACCCATTGGGCCATCAGGTTAGTAGAGATAGGTTCAAAGTGGTTAGATACAGCTAAGTCTAGAAAACAAAGTTCTGGAGGTTAAACTTCCTTTGCTCAAAGAAGTGCAAAAGAACTTTTTTTTCCAAATAAATGGTTTACTACCTTCTGTATCATAAAACCTCTGTGTGGCTAAACTTCAGTATCACTTTCCTGACTAACTGCCTCCAAAAGGGTGAAGTGAAAAGTGTTAGATACAGTCAAATAGTAGACTGTGTCCACTAACCCTATAGAGAAACGATAAAGAAATTTTAAAGTTAGAAACAGTAAGGTACCTATACATTTCTGATGTCAAAAGGAATTTCTTAAAAGTGGAATTTCCAGTTATTTCTGATTATATAGAAATACAACATAAAACAATTCCAGGAGGAAATGTACCAAAGAAGTCTCTCTCATCTGATTATTGTGCATTGTTGATGGAAAGCGTATAGAAACTGAGAAAACAGAGACTGGAGAGACCAATGGCAAATGATCAGTAGAAAAGCCAGCTCTTGCTGCTTCTATGAGTCCCTGAAACAAGGATAGAAACATGAGATCTTCATGTAAATAGTGTGGTGAGGTTTTGTTTGGTCAGTTTTGTTTGGCTGAAGTAAGGTTTTGTTTGGTTGTTGTTTTTTCCTCTCCAGAAGGTAAAACCTGAATCCATCCTAATCCATATTGCAAAGTATGATGCAAGAGCAGCAGGCAGGAGGCTGTTTGTGGGCCCCGCAGACCCTTTGGTGACCAGAGCTGTGGGCTGGGGACCTCCTGGGGCTTGGCCCAGCACGGGCAGAAAGTGCAAGGGCAGCAGAGGAGACCTGCTCCAGAGGCTGCCCAGGACACGAGCGGTCCCAGGCTGCCGAAGACCTTCGACTTTCTGCTAGTAATTGGTGGTTGACTGAGATGCAAAAGGGAGAGCAAGGGAAGGCAAAGAGGGCTTTCATCCCCCCTTTTGTGCTCAGTTTAGGCAGCTGGCAGTTCTGTAATTGTGCTAGATCCTGCAAGGACCTTTGTGCTCTGTGACTGCAGGGGTGAGAAAAGGGCCATAAATGAGATAGGTGGTGAGGCTGCTGTGCATGACACAAGGTAGAGGTGAGCTGTGAAGCCATATGCTACCATGAGAACACGAACTGCTGATTACTATAGTTCATTTGGCAGAGAAGAACTGGATAATCTGCTGTGCTTCGATTACTACTAATTAGGTATCTATACTCTGATTCATTTGGTGCCATTTCTTTTCCTTAATTCTTGCAAAAATAAAATAAAAAGGCCTAAACCCAATTATTTTGTTTGTAACATAATTATCACTAATGAACAGCTGCCAAAAAGACAATTTCATATAAATACTGTAATAACAGTTTGCCAATGGACAGCAGTGTAAATGAACTGTCCATCAGGCAGCACTTTCTTAAATTAAATTAAAAAAGCCAAATCTTTTCCTTCTCCTGATTTTGATCTAACATAAACTGAGTCGTACATGCATAAACAAATCACCCTAAGTTTATACAGAAGACTGTGACTGATATGTGACTCAGGAAGAGAGCCAGAGAATGTAACTGCTCAAAATCCTGCATACTCTATGCTGCCAGCTTCCTTACGGCCGTTGATGTTAGAGTAAATGAGGAGACAAGGCAGCTCTCCATAGGAATGAATGTACAAAGTTTGAATCTTGCATACCTATTTGAAAATTCCTTTAAGACCATGCCAGAGGACAGAGTGGCTACTCGGGCCAAGATCAACGCAGAACGCTGCTAGCAAAGAAAGTGCTGTTGCTTAGGGCTGGGAGCCAGTTCAAAGCCAGTCCTCCTGACCCAGCAACAAAATGTCTAAATTCTTACCCTCAAATCCAAGCACAGCATGCAGGTAATTTGCTGCAAAATCTTGAGCTGGAAAGCAAGGCATTGTGTTTCAGATGCCTGTGTGATGTATTCACTTTACAATTTACTTAGTCTTAAAAAGTGTGTGGTCCTGATGACTGGACCTGCTTGAAAGGCTGATTTTATATTTTCCACATATTTCTTTTCCTATTCTAAATGCAACAGCTATGTTGCTAGAATTCCTACCTGCATATTCTGCTAGAAGTACATATTCAGCAATGTTTCAATATGCTTGGGTGATCACAGATTAACATACTACTGCTAATAAAAAAACAACTCATAAACAACCAAAGAAGGAACTGTTTCTTTAAAAGACAGTTCCTTCTGTGTCCTGCCCATGTTCAGCTGCTGTTTTGGATAGGGGGGGACCACAGAGCTTGGAGGCGAGTTAGCATTCTCCTCACCAGCCTTGGGTTGTACAGCTTACAGCGTTATCAGGGAGGTAGCACCCACCGGAGGAGCAGGTCTGCATGATGGGGGTAGGTTTTGTGGGAAGCTGCCAATTACTGTTTGCCCTTCATTACTTTTGGTGTGACAGCATAGAAACAGTATGCTTTAGCTCATCCCAGCGTCTGCAGCACTAGCACAATGTCCAAATAAACATTTTTAAACCCTGTGGGAGTCTGGCAGCTGTCTTGGTCCTGCCTTCTCTCAGAGCCCAGGAAATCAAAAATTTCATTCCCAGACCAGGCAGGAGCAGATTTTATTGTAGCAGCGCATGAAGCCAGATGTATATGATTGCAGGTGAACTTAGGAAGAAAGGGGGATACCCCTTAAAGAAAGAAAAGCAAAGCTGGCAAGTGCACAAAGTTCTTGCAACTGTGATTTCTGTGCAGAAGAGTGCAAAGAGTGGTCAGAGCAAGCAGTGTGGCAGAAGGCAGGGACATAGCAGGACTGGGCTGTGGGACAGCTTCTGCTTGTGCAGCAGTGCTGGACGCTGGTACAGGACTAATGCCAGCTGAGGAGGTTAATTCAGCACATTAGCAGCAGGCTGCTTCTTTGAGCATAGGTTCTTTTAATAATCTGCGATATATGGCAATTTTCACTTTGTAGTATAGATCAAATGCTACTCTCTATATACTTTGTGTATTAATTTCCCCTCTTGTGCTGCTTTAACGTAATAAAATTTTGCAGTTATTTGCAGTACTGTCTTTTAAAGAAGATAAAATTCTTATCTTTATTAAAATGTTTGGTTCAAATAATCTAGGTAGCAAATGTTTTTGATTGCTAGTCCACATTGCTACAAGATGCACATTATCGTATGTTCATTGATTTCAGTAATCATATTCCAGTGATTATATGATGTGGGCAACTATACATTAAGATTCCACCTTGGTGTAACTGAGAGTAGGATCAAATGGATGTGAAATGGGACATAGGGCAGCAAAGGGATAGCTATGCATTTTAGAGATTGCTGGGTCCATTTTTACTTGATGTGGCTGACCTAATTTATTTGATGCTGTTTTATTTTTATTTTACTAAATTGTTTTCAGTCCTTCTCCCCCCCCCCCCCAAAGGGAATGGAGGCTTATGGGACCATGCTGTGTAAGTGTATGATGTGTCTGTCTATGTATCCATTTCTCTCCTAGATAATTTTTCAATCCATTGGTTACTTTCAATACTTTCCATACTTAATAGGGGAAGTCCAATCACAAAAATATTAAGTTTCTCCTAGGCCCATGACAGCAGGTAGGCAGATGAAGAAGAACAGCTGTGGTTCTTTTACTGCATAAGCAGTCTGAGCTCGTGTTTCATTAGGGAGCCCACTCAGGAGAGAGGCCCTGGCAGCAAAAGCTTTAGTCAGAGCTTGTACCTCAGACAGCAGCCAGGGGACAGAAATCAATAGGAAACCTGGTTTCATTAGTTCCCTGCTCACAGAGCTATTTGTTTTTCCTTTACATGGTGCACAAAGGCTTGTTTACACCACTGTTCTCTAGCAACTTTTCATTGACCTCATTTTGTCTCCCTTTTTTATATATTCAATAAAGGACTCTTTCTCCTCCATCTTTCACTCCAACTCACAGTTATTTCCTAGTCTGTTGATTTCAGTATTTTCTACCTTGCACCTCATTATGTACCCAATTCTGATTACAGTTTGGTGCACAGAAACAATGTATTTTCTGTGTAAATTACTTAAGCTGGTTTCCAGTACTTTCCAAGAAAAGTTCCATCAGATGGGTGAAGGGAAAGAGGCAAACAACCTCGAAAAGCAGGCAGACATCATGGACAGGCAAGACAAATGGCCCTGATTTTGTTCACATGCTGTGTGGGATTCGAGGGAAGGTAGATTAACTCTATCCTCATTTAGATAAGGATTCTCACTGATGGCAATGGGAGTATTTTTTTCCTCAAGCAAGGACTGACTGAAAACTGAAGAGGATATCAAGATTTGGAAGTGAATGTATTTGCAGATGTTTATGTTTTTGGCCAAAATACTGTAGCATTCACTGTCTTTTGCCCTCCAGGCTTAAATTATACAATATTCGAGGCAGAGGAAATATTTTTTCTTCAGTCTGTGCAATGCTCAGTGCAGTGTGATGCTGATCCATGGCTGTGACTTATATGTGGCATATTGATGAAAAATAAAGCTAATAATGGCAGCAGAAAGTTCCTCATTTTCTCCTTTTCTTCCTCATGAAAGAAATTATCTGTTAGGGGGCATGCGTACACACACACACGCACACACGAATCGGGGTACTAAAAGGCATCAGCTTGCAAAAAAGGAAAGCAGTGTTATTGCTGGTGACTCTGAAAGTATAGAGCTGCTTTTCATTGTTGCTATTTCTTTGGAAATGGGAATTTCCAGTTTAGCACACCATAATGTGATAAACTGTGCAGCATGCGAAGTATCAGCCAAGAACTATGGCTCTGGCTGCTTGTTAAAAGCATAAGCCATAAAGAAGTGAGRTTTTTTGTCCTTGTGTTTGGTCTTGGACATTTTTAGCATGTGGATCACCCTAATTCTACTTTCTGCATGACCATTTATCATGTAGAAGACCTAAGAGTGTTCAAGAAAATCATACAAACACCTGCTTTGGGCTTTCTTTTAAATAAGCCCAAAGCTAGAGTTGGCTGAACTTTTCTAGAAGTTGCAACAGTATAGCAGTGCCAATGTTGTACTGTGCCCCAAATAATTAGCTTTCCTAATCAAAAGGGCACCACATTTCTTTTTGTTTTCACTATATTTATATTGTACTAATCCTTTGGTTAGGACTTCTGCTGGTGCCATTTGGAGGCAGGGCAGAGAATGATTGGGACATGCAGAACTTTTGCCACTCAGTCCATAATTTAGCTCACTTCTTGTGAACTGCAAGCTGACCACAGATAAAACAAGAAGAAAAGGTGTTCCTGCACTCTTGTGGCACCAGGTGGTGTATTTTGCTTATATGTTCATAGATAAACTGACTGCTAGATTTAGGATCAGGAGCAAATTCTCTCCCCATGCACTCCCTAACAGCTTAGCAAGGGTTGCTAAAGAGTTTTGTTTGTTTTTAACCTTTCTTTAGATCACATGCTGAGGTCACCTGAGACCTGCATTTAGGGGGTCTGAGGGAGCCTGGAACATGGAAGTGCCCTTGATGTCTTGTAACATGCCATGGCTGTAGTATATGATGTCTTGCTGTAGTTAATACATTTGATACAAAGTGCTGGAAAGGTTGTGTGTATGGTGAGTTACTCTAAGCTACATACCTATTGCAAGACTGCTTGTGATTTTAGAGAAGTGAATACAGCCATCCATGTTTCTAGATATCTAAGACACAAACTGTGCTATTTCAGCTATGTTACTTCTGAGATGGTTCCTAATATCCCAATATGATGGTCAGGTGTGTAAATGTAGAAGATTGCTTAGAGCTAGCTTAGGAATGTTTAAAATAGTATTGCATTCCATTCTGTGGACTGATGCTAAGTTTAGCATAGTTTTCAAAAAAAATCAATTTCTTTTTTAACTGAATTGGAAACAGTTTAGCAAGCCTGGACTCTCATAGGCAGATTGTGCTGACTGTGAGGATAAGTTCGTGGATTGAGTTTTTTATCAGTTGAAACTATATAAAAAACTTAGCATGAACTGCAAGCTAAGGTGCTGGCTGTTGCTCAATTCACTTTGACTTGAAGAGCCTGCAAAAGATCAGAGCAATTAAGACTGTCTCTGAGGACCTAAGAAAAATGCACAGGCCTACTAAAATATTCTTGAGCTTTTAATTATTTTCAGGTGGAAGTTCAATGGAAACTTGTGCCTGGATTTTCCTGTCTGGAACCAGCTGCCTCACTTCTAGACTAGAGACCTGGTTAGGCAAAATATAGGTGGTTCTGGTGATTCAGTAGTTTAAGCAGGAGTTGGTGCCCAAGCATGAACATTAGCCCCAGGCAAACCTGACAGTATAAACAAACACTGTCACTCTTGTTGGAACTACACCACTTTGTATAAACAATCATTTTTTGGAATAGACCCTCAAAAACCCCAGAACTCCCATACTGCCTCTGTATGGTAGAACCATAGAATAATGTGGGTTGTACAGGACCTCTGGAGGTCCAACCCCCTGCTCACACTAGGGAAAACTCCAAAGTTAGATCAGTTGCTCAAGGCCTTGTCCAGTCAGTTCTGAACATCTCCAGGGTTGGAGAGCCCACACACTCTTTGGGCAATTCATTCTTGTGCTTGACCACCCTTTCTGGGAAGAGGTTTTTTTCTGTATGTCCAGTTGTTTTTTTCCCTTGCTGCAGCTTGTGACTGTTGCCTCCTGCCTTTTTGCTGTGCACCTCTGAGAAGAGTCTGGCTGTGTGTTGTCTGTGATTGCCCGTGAGGTAGTGGAAGACCTCAAAACATCCCCTCTCACCCTTCTTTCATGCAAGCTAGACCAGCCCAGCTCCTGCAGCTTCTCCTTGTGTGCCATGAGCTGCAGCCCCCTGCCCATGCTGGTGGTCTTGTGCTGCACTCAGTCATATGGCAACATCTCTTTTGTGTTAGATAGCTCAAAAGCAGACACAGTACTCAAGAGTATATCTCTTGCTTTCTCTTTCTAAATAATGTTTAAATTCTTTCAGTGCAGAATTTATGTCTACATTCCCACTTCATTTTTATTCGATTCTTGTGCTCATAGTGAGGTTTGTAGTATTTTTTTTCATTTTACAATTATGGATTTATCAACAGAACACAAGCCAAACTTTTTTTCAACCCTTACTCTAGTTTTGGTGCCTGAGGAAAGACACAAAAAGTGTTCTTGTCCTGCCTTGTGTGGTCACATAAAATGTGAGCACAACTAGCTCCTGCTAAGCAATACCACACGGATTCTGCAACAGTCATTGACAGCTGAAAATAACATTAATTATGAACAGTTGCCAATGCAAAGTGTGGGCTACTTACCTGACCTCCCTCTGGTCTGGAATCCAAGCAATTCTAACCACCTTGTTCTCTATATTTGGGAGATTCAGAAGATGTCTACGTCATCTTTCTTGAGGTAAGAAAACAAAGACAGTTTACAAAAAAGCCCATTAATCTCATTACTTTGACACCTTGTAATTCTCATATTTCTTGGCAACTAACAAGATTTTTTTCAACTTTCGGAGTGACTCAAGGGGGTATTGAGATGATCACAATTTTTCTTAAACTTAAAGCAAGACACATTTCTTCTGTTTGTGAATCAGTCACAGAATTCTCTTTCCAACCTTTGAATAGTGATTCACGTATCAGAACATCATTTAGCACGGTGTTAATGAGTGTGGTGCTATGCAGGGCCGGATTATTTGTGCATTATCTCAAAGCTGCGTTATTGATTTTACAGACTCCTTCTATGCATCTTCTAATGGTTACCTTCAGCAACTAGCCCAAAAACTGGTTAAACATAAAGAATTAATGGTGCTCCCTCCCAGTCCATCTTGAGAGACTAAGACTGTACAGCCATAGCAGCTTAGTCTGCTTAGCTAAGCTTAGCTGGAGCTTCAACTCCAGAAAACTCCTTAAACTTTCATGTGTCAACATGTAGAAATCTTTAGTTCTCTTAAAATGTGAATCCAGTACTGGCCATCTGGGAATACTAGAAAAATACTCAAGGCCAGAGTGTGACCAGGGCTAACAGCCTCAACAGATGTGTCTCCTGAGCATGTGATGCTTGAAAGTCAGTCAGAGAAATAGCCCCTGTGGTTCCAGTTCTCATCAATAGCTCTTTTTTTGTCACAGGGTAAGTGGGGAGTGCTACTTATAAACATTTTATCTCACTCCTTACAACATTAACATGTACATCTGCTAAATTTGGTCAAAGAAATCAGGAGCTTGTAGCTTCCATAAACTTCCTGGAGTGCTCGCTGGTAGCACGGTTAGATGTCCATGTCAAAATTTAAGATTCGATAGTGCTTTCAGGGTGCTAACTTCTGCCAGAATTAGCAGGTTACTTTGGTATCTTGGTTTTACTGGGAAATGACTAAGGGAATGATCAAGGCTAACTTAGCGTGAAGGATAAGGTGGGGGTCTGGAGCACTGCAAATGGGCTAGGTTAAGGCCTGCATGAAGGTGGGTGCCTGAACTGAATGTAGATGGATATTGGCTGGTGCCCCTGCTATCTTATCTGGGATAGGGTTAGGATTTAGGATGTCATCTCACAGAGGCTGATGAAATTGAAGGCTAATTTTCAGAAGGCGTGTAAGCTGCATGGGGAATTCTTTCCAAAAGAGTTGAACTGACTACATATAATGTCATATATAAGTGGATTCTCAGAGTTAAGAAACCTGCTAAGGTAGGACTGGATTAATGGGAAGGCTAGATTTAGGATTGCATTAAACTAAAAATGCATAAAAAAGCGTAGTTTCCAGAGGAATCCCATGGTTTCAGTCAAGAAGAAGGGTCAGATGGCTCATGACTCCTTCAAATAAAAAAAAAAAACATCTGAGCCCTTGGTGTCCCAGGATGGCTGCAGCAACAGCTAGACCCTGATTTTACATGTGTGAATGCATGACTTTGGGCAGTGCCCCAGCTTTGTGGAAGCGATCTCTAATGATCTAAGGCAGCACAGCTATGCTGCATCCCTCATGCATCATGGGTTGTTGAACGTTAATCATAAATATGGGACCCAGTTCTGCAGTAGCTTATGTTGCMTGAGTTACCTTGAAACTGATGGAACTGCATGAAGAAAAAGTATAATTGTTTTATGTTTTAGGCAGCTAGCAGATTAGGTCATCTAAGTAATACAGATGATAATATTCACTGTACATAAGGTTTTGTAGGGCTAGGCCAATATTTCTGTAGATAACATTGACATCCTCTGATTTTCAAATAGATTGAGTTATGATATTTTTGGATATTTTAGTGCAGAACTTGTAGCATTTCAAGCTAACAAATTATCTGTTAATTTAGTTAAGAAACTAATAAATTAGAATGAATCTGCCTACTTTTTAGTCTAGAAATTATAGTGATGAGATATATTAAGAAGTTTTAGTTTTCTTAGGAGAAAATATTGCTGCCCCCTGAAGAAAATGGCAAGTAGAATTTTGCAAAACTGATAAATCCAGAAGACACAAACTTTGGGGGATATTTATTTAGCTACATGAAAGGGTTAAATAAAGAATGATATATAATAAATATATTTTTTTGCAAGTCAGTGTAGGTGAAAACTGAATACTGATTCTTGCTTGGCCTCATTAAAGGAAGAATAATGCTGACACTGGACTTGGGTGGGTGAATTCAGAGCTGAGGAAGAGAAGTCAGATACAAAAACTGCAGATTTTGTTTGTTGTTTTAACTTCTGTTGCTTTGTTATGTCACTAAAAAGAGCGGCACATATTGGGGAAGAGATACTGGTGTTTTATCAGAAACATAGTCCTTAAATATCAGCAGAACATTAATCTAAGACATTCTTATTCTTTACAGACTTAATTAAACAGATCCATGGCGGATCTGACTCTATTGAAAAGTAGGAATTCAGGCTATAAAAATGCAGAATATACAAAATATTAGCATTCTATGTAAGCAATTCACAAAGTGATTATGAAGGGAATATTTTTCCTTATATAAGGGAAAATAATTGGCTTTTCATGAGTACTGAAAATAGAAGCAAATATAATTTTGATTTAATCATTTAACTAAACAGTTTTGGTGTAAGTGGGAAGAACTCCTATTTCTTCAAATACTTTTATAACCATTTATGGTAACACTGAATTTAGTAAAGCATTTTATAATGACAGTCTGCTCTTGTCAAGCCTTCTGATTAACTAGACCATATTTAAAAGCACATTGTTAAGTTAATATGAAAATAGTTAAACATAGAATATGTGCTGACTACTTCCATTATTCATGTGCTAAATGACATACAGTATCAGTGAGATTGTTCTTCAGAGTAGAAGGAAAAATGGTAGGTTTTAAAATAAAAAGAAAATTTTGGTTGCATCTTTGACATGACTACTGGCTGCACTGAACAACCTGATTACTGCAATAATTCAGGATGTTTAATTGCTACCTAATTTGATAGTCATTTTAAACCGTCTGTTTCCCTGTAAAGTAAGATCGTAAGCAACTGCAAATATAAGCATTGATTTGATAACAATGATTTAGTAATCGCTGAAATACCATCAGCTACTGTTCAAAGGTACAAAAGAGCTCTTTAGAWGTTGATTGTGAACTGAAGTAAAAATGGCTGGAGAGGGATTTTTTTTTTCTAGAGAGTGAACATTTTCCAGAATTCTTAGTGACTAGACAGTCAAATAAATAAATAATAATGCCTTGTACAAGGGGCAGAAGCTCCTGTTTGTTTCAAGATGTGAACTCCACCACCCAGGCAAGGAGTGGCATATTCCTCCCAGTAAAACAAGGTCTTCAAAGCACTGTTTGAAAGCTCTGTTGTACAGCCAGAGAAGTGACAAGTCATGTATTATAATAAAACCTGTCTGCCCTGGAACGTGGTCTGCAGAGAAGATTTTTTAAATTAAATCAATCTGGCTGGTCCAGGCGCTTGAACTATATATTTACTAGATAAACATTCATCATGGATTAGAACACAAAGTATTTTATTTCTTGTTATTTTTTCAGATCTGTTTGTTGTTTTACTGGTCTTACAAAAAAAGTGTGCTCCATGGGAAGGCATGCTTTGCATTTATGCTGACTTCACTGAGGAACCCTTACTGACTTATGTGTTTACCTCACACGCARATAAAGCACATCCAGATTTGAACTCTGTCACTTGGATTCTGTTGGAAAAAAAAAACAAGTCATTTTGGCTTGGTCTTCCTCATAATTTTGGTTTATGCAGGCTCTTAAGCTGCATGCAGCATATTTTCTGGAATGCTTAACCTGGTTATATCAAACATAAAAACACAGGAGGACACATGTAATACTGTTTGTCTACTTTACAGCTTGATATTCATCACCCTTATTTGTCGCCCCTCTTTCTTCTTCATTTGTTTTATCTCTGGTTTTGTTATACTTCTGCTTAAGACTGTATTTTGCTTCTGATCTGCTGCATTGAAGCTGTGCACACCACTAGCAGTTTCTGTGCATACACCTCTGGACCTTCAATTTAGTGGCCTAACAGCCACTTTGGTTTTCCAAGTCTAGTATTTAGGCTTCACTAAAACCCTGATGACCCTTGCTCTCTGCACCTCCTTAAGGGGGTTGCTTAAAGCACCTATGGGGCTAATTCCCTGTTGGTGACCTCTGGGGAAAAGCTGCATCATGACTTTGCTGAACTGAACAGAGACTGCTAAGTCCCTGTCAGATTTTGAGATGTTTCCTACCCATTTTACTTGTAAGATCTGATTTAGTATGTGATTTCTGTCCATGTCTGAAACAGGACAGAAATCTGTGACATTTCAGGTGACATGGAAAAGATATGTAGGGACGGATTATCTGATTCTTTCCATGCTGCAAGAAGTAGAAAGCATCTGAGCAGCAGGTTTGTGATGAAAGGATGTACTTTTTCACAAAACACAAAACTTAATTGTGGAACTCATTACCATGGGATATTGTAGAAAATAAAGGTCTAAATACATTCAGAAGGTCATAAAGGGTATGTTCATTGGGGGCTATTAAATCACCTTGTCTCAGAGGTGCCAAAATCCATACGCTTCCAGAAGAGTATACCAGGAAGAATCTTTTGATATATGCCCGTTTTTTGTATCCTTCTTCAGAGGGAGGCCCAGGCCTGGGCTTAAATGGAGTTCTCTGGCCTTGGGGAGAGGGTGGGTGGGTGAGGCTGGTGCGGGCAACCAAGGTCAGCTGGTGGCCTCAGGCCCCAAAACCAGGGTTCCTTTGCAGACTGAGTCATTTGTGTCAGGTATTGTATCCTGTTTTCTTTCTCTAATTATCAGCAGGGTAGTAATATGAGTTGGAGTAATAGGTGAGTCTCCCATATTTAACAAAATCGATCACCAGCCTGGTAAAGATTGCATGGAAGTCTCTAGCACTTAGGAAATGACAATAAGAACAGGAGAATCCGAGGCTCCCCATGTCATTTTAGCAGACCAAGCTATTCGTTCCTCACCAACCATTAAAAGTTAACACAGGCTGTTAGGATAGCAGTCAGAAGGAAGTCTGCAATAACCGAGTAATTTCGCTTTCCAGGACTTCTAAGACAGCATCTGCAGCAATAATAGACTATTACTAACAATTACAGTAAATGGAAAAAATACACCCATGAAAACTGTAATCTATAGCAAGGGAATGTCCTGAGCCAAGGTCTACACTCATTCATAGTCAGTGGATTTGCAGGCACATGCATTAGCTTAATTTCGAGTAAATTTGGCTTGTGTTGCAAAGATAGAACACTACACCCTATTTGGACATCAATTTTAATAATCCACTTAACATTTAGTGGTAGAAGATGAACTTCTTTGTAATGACCAGAATGGTTTATACATCTGTTGTAAATCAGATAAAAGCTAACATGAATAGCTTCTGAATCTATTGTCAGGTCAACTACATGAAGATTTTTTTTTTTTTTTTTAACTAATTTGCAATTTCCTGACAGTTTCAGAGTCTTGGTTACTGCTTAGATTTAGATCTGAATTGATTAAGTAGTTTTCACTGTATCCAGACCCTTCAAATGTCTTCTCACTTCTTGATAAATGAATTTGTTCCTTCAGGATGGGTGCAGCTGTTGTGGAGGTGAGGGTTAGAGGACTTAGGCACTCACAAGATTGGGAACATCCTCTGGAGCAGGTCACACTGATAGCAGTGACTTTCTATGATGCTTAGGCAAAAATGCAGAGATATCTTAGCACCAATCAAATGACCAAAGCCAGAAAATAGCAGCAGTACCCTGATGCACACCTCTCATGTGGGATATAGAATAATAGGAAAGCAACAGTATGCTGACTTGAAGAGAAGTAATAGAAATTCAGATGTAAAATCTTGGCCCTGATGAAGTTTCCAGTCAGTGGAGCCAGGAGTCACTCCAGCCTATATTCCTCTGAATATGCAACAATATTATCGATGTTTTATGTAAACAAAATATTCTAGATGGAGCGGACATATGGAAATGCCTGAAAAATCATTACTTACAAGATTTATGAACTATTAGAGTAGCAACAATTTGTTGTGTAGARAACATTTGAAAGATGCACAGTGTTAGAAATGAGATGACATGGGTAGCTGGGTCAGCACTGAACACATAAGCACTAAGAAGTTACTAGAAACTCGACTATGTTAAAAAGAACTTTTAAAAAGTTGTTAAAAGAAATATGAAGTATGCCAAGCTCACTTCTTTGGCAAGTGATACATTCCATATATCCATGCTGACATCAGGGTTAGTTCCATTACCTGCAGCTGGGTAAATACTATGAATAGGCATAAATAGAAGCTCAGAAACTTATTTTGGGAAATGGGAATAGAAATTGGTTTTATACAGTATTTTCCCTCCGAGTTAGTATCTCTATCCTAAATATATTGTGTATCCAGTTGTATTAGAAAATGCCAAGCTTGCTTTCTTAAACATTCTTACTTTTCAGCATTTAATATTACTTTTCAAGTGATCTGAATAACATCTGTCTCGAACATTTTTTTTAATTGGAAGCCCAGATGCAGTTTTCTTTTTTATATAAGCATGCTCTGATTTTCTGTGCCATTTTAGTTCTAAAAGAATATATTCAAAGTATTTTCATATGCTTTTGATAATTTCATGATCAAAATTGGCTTAACAGATGTGATGTACTGTCTGCTAGAAACAAACAGAAATCCCACAGCTGTTATTGTATACAGCTCTATTTCAGGCTTTTGAACTTGCATTAATAATAACAATTAATGATTATCTATGCCAAGAGAAAGCATATATTACCAGTTTATATAACAATCCAATTCTTGTTGATTTTCATGGCTATAAATTTCTGTATCTATAGCTATACTCTGTTCTCCTTCGTCATCCATGCACAGACAATCTAATTTCTCCTACATATCATTGCAAACTCAGCACAAGCAAATTGTCCAAAAGGTAATTGATGCATTTTGACTAAAAGAATTAAACATGATCCAAAATTTTCTTTGGGAGTTTATGAATTGCACATTGAATAATATCATTTGACTCTTTTGGAGAGAGGAAGAAAAACCTCTATCTTATAAGGCATACAATTGCTGATAAAACTGCTGTTGTTAAATAACCTGTTGTTGAAAATTTTCAGTAGAATTTTTTTTGGGGGGAGGTTGAGAAAAGGAGCAAAGGGTTCTTTTAAATTCAAAGTTGCAGTTTCCCCTGAAATTTTCACCCGAAAAAAGGTTTTGCTGATTTTCTTTAGCTTTTAGAACGTTTGCTCTCACATTTTGCAAACAGCCTTGTTAAGAATATTTTCTATAACTTATGGGCGGAAAAATCTATGAAGATGACCAGATAGTCATATTCAAATATTCTACTTTTTTTTTTCAGTCAGGGCTGCTGGGAACTCTTGTAAATATTTAATACATGAAGAATGTTTTGCTGTGCTAAAAATCTTTCTTAGTGATCCTTACTGTATTCAGTAACTTCCGTTTTCATTTCTTTCTGGCTGGCTGGAAAGATTGCATGTGTGCTCACTAGCTGGAATTTTTTTTCTTAAAGACGGTTCCCTGATGTTGTCATCGGGGCACATTCCTTGAGTGGCCATGACTTCAGGAAATTTTAGAGCTTCTTAAATGTGACACAATCCACACCTAATGGGAAATATTAGATTGTAACTAAACCTTGGGATTGTGAGAGTGTTGCTTTATTCAGAAATGTGCATTTTAATGACTTACGTATCAAAATACTTTTTTCAAACAACAAGATGTATTTTGTTTCTAGCGTTGTTTGGGTAGGGTTGTCAGAACAACACTTTTTTCTTTCATTGTGGCAGCCAAACAACTACCTCTTCATAAAACCCTTGGACATTTCTGTACCCAGTAACTGTTGTAGTCGAAACTAAATGCAGGCAATTGGAATTTACCTGCTTTTGCATTCAGCGATGTAATGTATGCTCACTGCATCAAATAAAGAAGTTACCCACTTTTCGTCCTCTGCTAAAACAGTGACTGGATTTGAAGTATGATCTCTCTATTCTTTTTGTTGACCAAAGTGATTGCTGGGCTGGGCACCTTCAGCTATAGGCATAATTTTAAAAATCAAACGTATTGGACTGTCAGACCCTCTTTTCTGTTTCTTAGCATATTACTAAGACTTCACAGCAAAATTGAAAATCTGAGTAGGTAGTTGGGGTTTGGATGGCTCTGGTGCTAAGCGCAAAGGCATCAAGAAAAGCATCAGCAGAGTAGGGAATAGTGGCAGAGCACTGATTGTGTAATCTGGAGAAAAATATCTTTTACATTAGATATCCCAGCCTTTACCTTCACAAAAAGAAACAAAAAGAAAGAAACAGAGCTGAGGGAGTAATACTTTTTCTAACAAAGTTATCCTGATGGTTCAAAAGAAAACAGCAGGGATTGTCCTTGATTTCTGCCTACAAAGGACTTTTCTACTGTCTCATACATATATTTAGAAAGAATAAACCCTTTGGGGAATATATTTTTATAGTCTTAAGTCTCTAGCTCTTCTAAAAAGAGTTTTGAATCTGAATATAGCCTTACCCCAAATTTTGTTGCTTCAACAATTTTTTTTCAGAGAAACTCGTAACACAGAGACGTCTGTGGCATTTTCTGCTGACAATGATTATAAGGAAACATGCAATAGCTTATACAAAAAACATTTATTTCTGAGGGTGATGAAATGCTGGCAGCTCCTTATCCTGTAGAATTAACCTCAGATTTGCCTATTTAAATTGGTCTTGATAGAGTAAGTCAATATGGACACGTGGCTTCAGAACCATATTTGAACAAAGTATAATACATACRAAGTGTGAAAGATGCCTTCATTTCAACTCTCTATTATTATCCATAGGATAAAGTACATAAATAGTCCTTGGAGAAGTGTGTGGAAACTCATGCCCATTTCCTCCTATGCAATAGCTTTGCAAAAAAAAAAAAAAAAGTGGTGGCTGCCACCATGTTTTCTGTCAGTCCTGATGCTGTTGATATGTAATGAATAAACTGATGAGAACTTCAAGACTTATTTCTTCATAAAGGATTTATGCAGAAAATTTATACTTTTTGTTTCTGATTTAGGCATGAGATGATCATCCAGTACCACAGCACTCTTCAAAGTACTACTATTCTGTTTGTGTGTCCTAAAGTAGAATTTTTAGGTGTTGAGGAAATTTTAAGGTCACAAGTAGCTGCAACAATCGTGTTAGAATACTTCTAGGGTTAGAAATTCAGCTGGATTGGAGGACTGCAAGACTGTAATTCCAGCTTTATCTAAAATCTGTTTCAGGCCCTCTAGACAGCTACCATTCTTTTTTAGCTCTGAAATTTAATATTTTTGCCTATTTTCCCCATGAGCAAAATGGGGATAGTGGAGATTTTTTATTTTCTGCCTCTACTTTATAATGCAAATTCTTTGATGTATTTCTGTGTTTGCACAAACTTAAATTTCAGTTGTAGATTCTGGATGTACTCCTGATACATTAATATGCTATAAAATAACAGCACATTAAAATGAGAGTAATTGAAAATTTGCGGCAAGTACTAAATTTAATCTGAATGAAATATAATTTTAGCACTGAAACACTATTTCACTTTATCCACGTTTTAATATACATATGAAGTAGTAGCATCCCCAAGGCAAAGCAGCTATGGTAATTTAAGACCACCCCCAAAAAACCCTAATATATTCTTCTAGGGTAATTTTTTAGATATTTAAAACACACAGTTGTAACATGATCTAAAGCACTGTCAATTGTGACATTGAATTAACCATATTCTTTAGGGAAACAAAAATGACTGCTTCTAAAATTCTGGAATAATCAAATTCTCCCATAATATTCATACTAAATTCATTCATATTATCTCTTGAAATGTTAAAAATTTTGTGCAATGCAAAAAGTACCTTGATATTATACAGAGACCAAATCAAAAACAATCTCTTGACCTCAGAGAGGTTACCTGTGCAAAAAGTACTCTGATTTTATTCAGGGACCAAAACAGACCTCAAAGAGGTTATTTCTTTTAGATGAATTTACTGCTTAACCTCTTTTTTTTTTTTTTTCCTCCTTCCGTAGGCCCAGTCATATCATTCTGATGTAGAAATCCTATGGTGAAAATTCCATGGCAATTCTAGTTGCATACAATCATCCTAAATATCATTTTTTCCACTGCACCAGTGATACAGTGTTTTACTTAAAGAAAGAGCAGTATCTATTATGAATGACAGCACTGCCAATTTTGTAATGGGGAAGAGCACGAGTATTACAGTTTTTAAATAATTTAATTTACTACTTGGAAGTAGAGGTTTATTTGTATTTTCATTTCCTTATACTACTGCCTGTCCTGTTCTTTTGCTGCTCTTCACTCACCAGGCGTATTTCTTCCTCTGTGGTAGTTTACATCCTCTATTTCGTTTCCTGAATTGTATTCCCACAATTTTTTTCTTTTAATCAACAATTCCTTGCATATTTTATCATAACTCATGTTTAATTTTAATCTTAAAGCAAAAATTTGTGTAACTCATTTTACAGTGATCGATAATGAATGGAAACAACATGTAAAGCAAACTGTTTTTGTCAGTAGCTTCTTCATATATTTGTTCTCAAATCACTTTTCCTTTGCTATTTGCATGCTCATTTAAAAAATGTTACCATTATTAATCATTATAATTTTCTAAAATTCTCTGTTCTGTCTTGTTTATAAAGCAAAATTATTACTGATAAATCCTTTCCACTGTATTCTGAAGGATTATACCCTGCAAGGAAAAGAGATATTCTTCCACTAGATGTTTTTTATTCTTCTACTAGGTGTCTTGATCCTGTCTGTGAGCTGGACCACCTCTTCCCACATTCGTGTCATTAGGGCAGACTGCCAGCCCACTACAGGGGAAAGAAAAGAGTACAAGCTGAGCCAACAGTGAAAGGCGCCTACTTCCTAACTTTGTAAGCATCGCCGAGGGCCACAGTGGGCCTGGTTTTATGCTAGCACGTATAAGCCTGAAACGATGCATAATTTATCTGCATTGTGTGAGGTCTACAGAGTCAGAAAAAGGGCAGCTTTCACTCCTGTCTGATTTCTTTTTTCTTGTCCATATGCATGGCAGTGGTCCCTATATGGAAGCCTGGGTCCTAAAGGAGGTTCATGCATCTTGGGATTCAGGGAATATGCTCATACTGGGTGCCTCTGTCTTGCCTACCTTTGTGAATAACACTGCTGTCTTCTAGATCCAAAAGCTGGGTTAGGGATAGTGTTGGTAGAGAAACAAGCCAAGCGCTCCACATGGTGTGGGACTGCAAAGGGGCTGCCGAAGGATGGTGTAATCTGCAAGAACTATCCCCAGAGAGCTTGTTCATGTGGGCCATGGCTGGGTGTCTAGAGCTCAGCCAAGGCCAAAGGCTTTTGTTAGAGTTAGGTTTAGGGTCAGGAGAAGGAGACAGCCTAGAGCTTCATGTTGTGTGGTGCTACAGAGGGGCTGCCAAAGGATGGTGTGAGCTGCAGGAAGAGTTCTGCCCAGAGAGCTTGTTCATGCGCACCATCTTTGCATTATAGTATATGTCTGTATTATATCCTTGTAGGTAGAGTTTTTTAAAAAATCACGATTTAATTCTGAGTGGAAATACAAGAATCTTGTCTTATACAGGGTATTTTTCATCCCCAAGAATAACTTTACCTTCATTTAGAAATTCAGAAAACAGTATTAAAAATACTCTACCAATTGATAAGATAATGTTGCCACTCTTTTTTATATTGAAGTAAAGGACTCTAAAGGAGGAAAAAATGGTGGATATTGCAAAATGGTATATTTTCTTGGCATTGGAATGGCAGGAATATGAATTAATGAAATACAGTGTAAAATATGGCTGAGTCCTTTTGATTTTCATTACTTAGGTGCAAGATGTTCTGTGGTACTCAACAACTAAATCTTGCAATAACTTCTAAAACATAGCTCCAATAAAATACAGACTTGAGTTGCACCAGTCTAGTTCTACTCCTTTGATTTTAGAGTGTGGAGAAAAAGGAAAATGATGGTAAATGAAAACTGAAAGGTTATGGAAAAACCTGTCACTTCCCCTCAATTCAGATAAATTGGTGCATGGAGACATGCACAATTCAGTAATGTTTCTTAGGTTTGATTTAGGAGGATCAGCTGTAATGAGCAATTCCATTCCATTTCTGTCCCTGAGTACCCTGATAAAAGCCCAGTCAATTAATGAAAACTGTAGAAGTGAACCTTGTGAAGTGGATACTGTTGACTAGTTCAGGGAGAAAACTAAACAGACCACGGATGTTTGCCTGCCCTTGATTAATACTAGGAGCTTAGGAAAAGCTTAGGAAAAGGGTACTGGGTAGGCCAGGATTTTTAATAGTGGAGGTTTTGTCTATATTTCTGTCTCCTTCCTCAACCATTAAGCTGACCGCAGAAAACACAATTATTCTGAGCACTTTTCTTCCTCTAGCTGTACTACTGAAAGCACATTTTGTAGGTATGTATATGGATTTCTTTCTTTAAATCTCCTTGCCAAAAGAAAAGTATTTTATTGTGCACTAGATTCACAGTAAGGTGATCAAAGCCATCAGTCTACCTGTCTGCATTTCTTACGACATACTTGATGTCCTACACATAAAATAAGGGCTTAGTCATCGACTAGTCTGCTCTTCCACTCACAGGGATAAAATGTGCAGTAGCCACTGCAAAATAGGCACTTCCCATTATCATTCTTCTCCCTCCTCCACTGGAGATGCAGGGTGGGTTGGCAAGCTGAAAACTGAAGTCTTTGAAGCTTCTGCTTTATTACACTCACAGACTGCAGACTTGGCTCCTAGAGGCACAGAAAGGATACGAAGTGGCTGGCATAGCTTAATTTGCCCCATGAGACAAGAGGTAGCTTGGCCAGAGGTCCCTACATGCTGTGATGGATATATTGCAGGATTTCAGTTTGCCCTCAGTGAGCAGTGGGCAAAAGCAATTAAAGCAACAAGCAGATGGTAGACAATAGCTGCCTACAAAGACAGTATAACTTGCCCTCAAATTGTGTTTGCACACAAAAGTCTCTGAGATGCTTAAAAATTGAGTCCAGACCTGAAGTTTCTGAAACTACTGGGCCAGATTTCAAGATCAAAATTAGCTCCACTTCTCACAAAGCTGTTTGGAAAAACAGCTGGAAGGACTGACAAACGCTTTTGTTCATCATGCATGCCATTCCTGAGTGTCTAGGAAAAAAGTGGAGGAAAGAGGAAGCATAGGCAGAAAGAATTTTAATTTTCATTCATCTTAATTCATTGCTTGGGAGAAACTTAGCAGGCAAGGTATTTGCCATGTTGATCCATTTTTCAGAGGCAATGATGGCTTGCAAACAGCATGTCCTCTTGGGTACATTCCCTCTCAGCTTCCCCTCTAACTCCGTCCTGGAACTCAGGAGCAGGATTGCCAGGTGAAGTGAAAATACTTGTAAATAACACAAATTTACAGTGGCTGAATCCACATTCTGCAATAATACCAGCAATGCCTCATTCTTTTCTAAGGATGCATCATTTTAAGATAGCTGGCATATGTTTAATCTCTTTCATTTTTACAAGACAGTTAGAAATACTTGTCTGCACAGACTGTGGAGAGAAAAGTGGGAGTGGAAGAGGATTGTCAACTGTACATTATCACCTGCCATTTGGACAGTTTAACCTACAATCAGCTATAAAGCTTGGATGCAGATTTGTATTGCTCAATTCCAAGCCAAGACAGACTTTGACTGCAATTACTAAAAGGCATGTCTGTGTAGACATAGCAGATGGGTTTTAAAAGGAATATAGGTCAGAGCAAAGGAGGTCAGGAGATTCCCAGGCTTGTGCTGCTATCTGGTGGGGTCAGCTTGGGAAGGAAGCCCTTCAGGAGAGACAGAGACTAACTAGCTGATGAAGTTATGTTCCCTGATGGCTTTCTATAATCAATATTTAGGATTGGAAGTAATGTCAGTGATGAGCAGTTCACAAGTACCATGAAGTGGCAGGCTGGAGGCAAAGGCTTAATACTCTTCACAGAGTGATAATGCACTTTCCTACTATTCCGAAGACAATCATGGCATCACTCAGTACAGACTTAAAAGGTTTATTGTTAGATTATGTCTGGTCCTTGGTCAAGTGTAAAATAGATAATGACCTAGAGGGTAAGATGAGAGCTTTGAATTCAGAAGCAGTGCAGTATTAAGAGGATAAATTCATGAGGTGTTCAGATACTCCTCGGCAAGCAGAGGACCCCAAAGCCTTCTTAGAAATCTAGTCCTTCCTGCCCTCCGCCTGTCACCTCTTTCTAGCATCTGTGCCTCTGTGGCAGGATGAGTGCGGGGGAAGAGGTGTAAAGCTGTGCACCAGTCCCTGTTCCTCACTGGCCAGCACGGGCGTTTGCTCTGTGTGCATGGATGCTTAGACAAGCTGCGTATGCCAGCTCCGACACGCTTGTGTGGGAACACTTGCTTTGGCCCTGGGTATGATGTTCCCCCTCCTCAGACTTGCTCATTTCAAAATGGCCATGAAAGAAATATCTGTTGGGGCAGGAGTCTCTTCACTAGAGCTCTTGGAGACAAGATGTAAATAGAACATTTTGAAAGAAAATTCTTACTTTGCTGTACACAACAGCCCTGAGAATCTCCAGGGGGTTGCTGGTGGGGGGTCAGAAAGGGTATAAAATGTGGTAGCCACTAAATATCATAAAGCAGAAGATATCCTGAGAAGTAAGGGGGGCATGGTCTGTCAGTCAGAAGATCAGGCAGCAAGAAGGCATCTAGTGTTGATGCTAAATAAGCCATCTGGGTTCTTGTGAAACGTCTCCACACTGCTTAGAGGCATCTACCTCAACCGATGAACTACTTTAATACAGGGCGTCTTATCTAATTTTATTTTTTAGGATGAAAGTATAATAAAAGTTGTGTGCATGCAAGCTCCTAGGTTAGTTGAAATTATTTATAATTTTGCACAGTCTAAGTTTCTGTCAGTTTAAGTGTTTCTAAAACTGATATTCTACACTGGAGTGCTAAGAGGGGAAAAGCTACTGGAGAAGGAGAAATCTGTGCTATTCAGTTCCATGTTTTTCTCTGAACAAGTTTTATTCTGCTGGAGAACAGGTCATTTCATTCTGTGAGTCTGTTGCATGCATTCATTATGATACTGATGAAGAAACAAAAACATCTCATATATGTGAAAAACTCCCACTAGATCCCCCAAACAGCTTGCATAATGTTATTTTTTTTGTTATAAATGTTCACTCACTCTCAAAATCCTCTGATAAATTCAGAAAGAAATAATAGAACTGTTTCTCTCTATTGTGTTAAAGTCTGAATTCAGCTAGAAATAAATCATGTATACAGCCTGATAGGAGTCACAGTAAAGCTGAACATACTACTTTCATTTGATTAATTACAATATTTGCAGAACACTTTTTCTTGTTTTGGTCTATGAATTGATAATTTACACCACATTCCTTGGGATAGTTTGAAGCAATGGCTACTTCAACAGAGGAAAAAGATCCAGGAAACAGAAATTGGAGAAGAATTGTCAAAAATAGCCAACAATTCTACAAGTGAATAACATAGTTACAGAGACTCTAAGTAGACCATTGCCAGTCATGTAGGGTCCAGCAGATATTTCAGAGTATCTTCTTGTAACTCATGTTGTCTTGTTGGATGATTAATACAGGAAAATGAGAACCCCTTCCAAATATCCTGATGTATCTAAAAGAATTCGTGTGCCTTCAGCATCTCCTGAACCAGCCCCTCTTTGAGACACTTCATCAGAATGGACACTGGATTTTGTTCTGTGTTGTTTTTCTACCAGTAAGAGATATTTGTGTCTCTTCTTTCTCTTTTTGTGTTCTGCAGCTGCCTTATTGCAATAGTGGCTTCATTTTGCTAGAAACTAATTGTCGAATCAGTTAAAGTTTTAGCAAATGTTAATTATTTCTCTTCACTATATGATAGTGTTATCCTCATCCTGCTCAGGGTGTACAGTTGTTTGAGCTTTACTGTACAGTCCTGTTTGAATTAAAGTTCTTCTAAGGTGAATTGTTGAAGAACCTGACTCCAAAATATGTATGAATGCATGTGTATTTCACAAGGAGATTTGAGGTCTTATACTCATTCAGGTGCTAGCTCTTTCTAATACAAAAATAAAATCTCTGTGATTTTAGACTGTGCAGTCTAAAGTAAGACTTACAATAAGACTATAAAATAGTCTTATTCCTAGAGCTTATATATATATATATACTTGTATAGAAATATTGTTGATGTATTTACGCACATCCCTTTAAGAGGTAGTCCTTCATTTACGTGTAAAATTGGAATGGCAAATGTTTGCTAACAAAATAGAGTCATTGCTTTGGCTCTTAATTTTCTCTTTATTGGAATTGGAAGGCATTTTCTCATTAGCCTCAAGAAGGAGGAGGAAGGAGCTTGTCATCTCTGAATAACTCCTTTGCATTGTAAACACAAAGCTACAGCAGATTGTACCCCTGATTCAATAACCAAAAAGTACCCATATGTCTAAGCAAATCCAATGACCCAGATCTTTCCGATACACTCAATTGAGAATGAACCCAAGGGCATCCCAGTAATCAGGTTACCAGTGTAGGATAATCAAGACTTGGCTTGGTATTTAATAACACAGGCTAATGTCTTTATTATTGTAGTATCCAATATTTCATTTGTAATTGCATTCTTTCCTACCAGAATTCGTTGTTTAATAATATAATACTTAGCTTCATGTGATATTGCTTCTAAGTAGAATCTAGACTATTTTATTTAAATCTTCATGTTTGAAGTGTCATTCTCATTTGTAGTAATTTAGTTTAATTTCTGTTTTCCTTCAGATTTGTTTTCCCAATGATAGTACTTTAATTAAAAGATGTTTGGGCACCTCCTTCCCATTGATTTGAAAGGAGGAAAGTAGATAGACATGTTGGAGGGATTGGAACAAGACTTAGAAAAACACAGACAAGGGAAATTTGCAACTCCTTGCCATAGCTGTGCTGTTTTGTCAGGTCTGTTTTGAATAGACCATCTCTAAAAAAATGGTAATTCAATCTACATGTTATTTTTGTCTCTGGTTTATAATTATTGTTTTGGATTGATGCTGCAAGTAAGAATCAAAAATGTTGGAAGATTTCTTTGATGATTCAAAAGCTCATTCAGTAGAAATCAGATATAACCATACACAGTGCATACATCCATACCAGCCATCAAAACTAATATGGCTTTCAGGAAAAATCTGAAATTTTTCTTAATTTGTTAAACCCCTGTTTCTTTTTTGAACTGTAGGATAAATCTGATGGCTTAACAGATCAGCATTTCCTTGAGAATCTTCTACCCAAAAGATAACTTTGAAAAAACGTGACATGTAGTTAGTACAAAGTGTCATCTGTATCATTTATATAACATTCCTCCCACCATATTGCTCATAATAGCTTCAGAAATACAGGTGAAGTGTTACAACAAAAATGATAATGTAAGGGAAAAGCCTGAGATATGAAATGACAGCACAAGACAATTTATACTTCACCTTATAAAAATGATAAGGCCAAGGCATTTCCAGGTCATAAACAAACTGGAAACCTTTAGGTAAGAAAAACAGCTTCTCTGTGCTTTTGTACTGTAATGAGTATGCATTTTCACTGTTGTATACACATACGTATTATTTAGTAAAATAATCACAGTATTTGCCCACAACTCGCTAATGGACAAAACAATAAATTATATTCATGTTCATGTGAATTTTATTGAATCATGTTTAATAGCATAGTCATGGCAGCTGGAAAAAGGTGTATAGTACTGGTCAGCTTAGCAGAACACATGCATTAGAGATTGGTTGTCTATTAATGAAATGGTCACCATTTTAACATGAGTTGGAGTGTCATTGGATGTGAGGAGAAGTTTAAATCCTGTTGTTCTGCATAGTTATTATGGTGCCAGAAAGCCTTTCATTGTCCCCTGCCTATTTATTTACATGCATTTGTACAACATGGGGCTATTGGGCTTATCTAGGCTGAAATAGGAATTCATCAGCAAAAAGTGATTTTAAGATGAGATATAAATATCCTTTGAAAATTAAAATTAAGGGCCTAATCTTATCTGTCTTTATGTTCATGTGAATCAAGATTAACACCTCCAGAGTCAATTTGATCAAGGAAGGTACCTTTAAGAGGCTTGCACAAGAACTAACTGGAAGTTTATTTTGTGCTGTGCAAATGCCTGGGTTGCATAACGCAGATCTCTTAGGGCACAGATTTTGAACAAAGTAGGCTCTATCAGATTCCTTCTCTAAAAAGGGTTTTTGACCAACATTGTTATTTTTCCTCCATCACAGCACTCAGACTCAACCCATTCCTGGAACAGGTCATCTCTCAGACCTCCACCACAGGACTGGTACCTCCCACTTGTGCAGTGCAGGACACTGTCTCTTTTTGGAGATCCCATCAGCCACAAAACTGGTTGGCTGATCTAGCATCTCCCATGTGCACTTACCCTGTGGAGTTGGGAACAGAGACACACTTTACCAAGAGGAATATTTTAATAAAAGCCATTTTGCTCAGCAAGACCAAAAGCTGCAGGCCTTCTCCATCATGTTGCTCATGATCAGCTTGGTAGCTCACGCTCAGAATAAGTTCAGATTAACTGGGTTTTGCTGCCTTTTTCATGTAATACTGACAGTCAAAAGAAACCTCCCCTTCTATCACTTTCTAGTCAGTAAAAAAAAATGTTCAGACAGAAAAATGTCAGAGCCCTGAGGGCACCAGTAGGCCTTAATGGCCCTGACCAGCCTCACCTGGGTCCCCCACACACCCACCTGCCCCTCTGCCCCAGCCCTGCCCCAAGCTCTGCTGTGGTGTCCCTGTCTCCTGCTGCTCCTGCTGGGCCCCACAGTGGCCCTGGGACCTGGTTCACCGGCCATGCCAGGAGCTGTGGTAGATCCTGTTGCCAGCACCCAGCTCTGCTCCCCTGGCTGCACCTCCTCGGTGAAGGCATCGCCGTGCCGGGGTCACCCCTGCTCCTGCCTTGGCCCCTTCAYGGAGCAGCCTGGCTCCCGCTGCTCCCGGACAAAAGGAAGTATATTTTAATCTTTCTCCTTATAATTTCCTCTCCTCTTTCCCCAGTAAGCTCTTTTCATAAAGCGATGGTAGAAACTATACTCTTTTAAAAAGAGTTGTATTTATGATATACAGCTGCATTACAATGCCATCATGATATATGCTTTAGGTAACAGGAAGAGATGGAAAATAAAATAATAAAATACATCTGGCATGTTTTAGTGCACACTACTCTGGTCCATAGTTTTCTGACAAGAGACCTCAGAGTGAGCTGTATATATTAATTTAGTCTTAATAACCTATTTGGTTATACTGTTTTGGTTTATTTTCTCAGACCAGTTCTTTGCTCTCTCAAAATGTTCCTTAACTTTTTTGGAAGCTATAGTAGGTAATTTCATAACTAACAATTTTTGCCATTGTATTCTAATTTTGCAGTTCTGCTCTGGTATTTAAAAGCTAAGAAATATTTTAAAGCAAAACAGTACCTCTCTGTTAACTGTATACTAAATCAATTTATGTGATTAACAGAGGAATAGATTTGAATGATCTCTCACTTACATGAGTAAGAGCTACTCACCTGAGTAAGGGTTTTGAAGACCTTATCCATACAGTTTAAGAACAAGAATATTTTTCATAAAATTCCACCACTAATTGGAGAATCGGGGGTGTCTTGACAAGCTTGACTGCAAAAGGAAATATACCTGACCTATTGGACAACATAACTATAGGAGAGTTAAACTGTGATGAGGCTTTTTATATTGAGCAGACAATTGTTTGTTAGCAAGCGGCACTGTGTAGCTCATGAAAGCAGCTTTTATTTTCCACTGCTTCCCTCACAGCTTGCATGACACCTGCAATTGTTTGTTTTCTAGCTATTGATATATCAGATAATGTATGAAGATATATTTATCATGAAGGCAATCCTTTCTAAATCATTAAATGCAAACTGTATGTATGTAGTAGTATACATATTAGTAACGGTACTTGATCTTGCCATGGAATAGAGTCTGGCCTGGATGACTTCCTCTCGCCCTTTTTAGCCTTATGGTTTGTAATACATGATTATGCACTCATTAAAACTATTCATTGTTACTTTCCCATATCCTTATCAGAGACACATTAATGTATGTATTAACCRATGCCAAAATAAAGTTTTCTGTGATGGACACTTGCCATGTTGAAAAGGGAGAATTGCATTCTGTATCAAAAAAGTTGGTCAAGGGGAAGTTTGAGCTGGTGGTGAAATTCTCTCAAGTTCAAGATGTTAAAGCTACAGTGGATGCAAGCATGTTTTCATAGTTTAACAAAAAGAGTATGACCTTCTCTTTCGTACTGAGGCCTTACCGTAGTTATCAATGCACATTGCCACAGAGAGCTCCACCTCAGTATGACTTCAAATTCAGAAACTGAAGCTAATATAAATTTTGTTTGCCCAGTGTTTAAAGAAATGCTTATTTTGGCTGTGTAACAGATAGAATATTCTGAACTGGGAAATTGGCAGAGAACATTTCTGGTGAAGGATCTTTGTCAATTAAGAAAAATTTGATGTGGGTGCCTATGGCTTGGATTTACAGACATTCAGATCACACTGCAATGCAGGACTTATCTTCCACTCAGCTCTTTTCTGACGATAGTTCTGAAGTGAGGAGGGGAGTGGATTGCAAAGGATTTTTCTTTTGGAGATAGGCCTACTCTGTATTAATTACAGGGGGTTTCCAGTCTTCTACACGGTTCACAAATTTTAATAAATCCAACCTAATAGAAAGGTAATGTACAGTGCATGCAAAAGTCAGTATCAACTTGCTGCTTTCAAGCCTATGTTGTAAAAGGGCAGCAAGGAACCTGTGTTACTTACCTATAACATTATCTCACAGAACTTTTAAAAATGTGCTTGTACACATGCCACATGTCCCAGAAATTTTAGAATTGTGAGGAACTGATGATGTATCAATATTGTAATGTTCGCAGCTTGAATCCCTTTGGGTAAGAGAATGATTTGTCTCTGATCATCTTCTATATCATGCTGGGCTTCTTTACTCTTCCTGTTATTATTATTATTTTTTTCTTTGCCTTTAGCTTTCAGTTAAATTCAAGCTTCAGTACTGGCATGTATAATCTCAGTTGCTAGAATTCCCTACTTCTTCAGTGTCAATAGCTGTGCAGCTGTATTGTATTGTGTGGTCTACTCTGCATGGTCTGATTTGTTGTCCTATTTTTAATTGAGTGTGTGATTGTATGACTAATAGTTCACTAGGCTCCACATGAAAGTAAAGAAATATTCAAAAGGAAAGAAAATATTGTAGACTAGGCAAAAATAGGTATTTTGGAATAAGGAACTAAGTTTTTTTTTCCTGGGCTTGCTTGACTGCTTTATATGTCATACTGTGCTTGACACTTACAGATACGGAGCTGGGCCAGAAGTCTTTGATACAGATAGGATTAACAGGGTCCATCTTACAGAGATATCACTAATTTCAACTGTGGTAGATCTGATATTTGATTCTGCATTTTCTGGTTCATTGCCAACTTATGCACACTATAGTCAGATATTTGTAGATTTGTGATTAAAAATTTCAAGGGGAGTGTTTTGTTTAAAAGGCTTATTCAAGCATCTTGAAAACTAGTAAGTAAATTGCCTGTATTTGATGAGAACACATGGCATTTTCTATTACTTCTTCTTACCCAAGACAATACTAAGCAAAATTTTGCTGAAAATATTTTTGTGAACTAAGGAGACAGAATATTTAAAAGATCTTGGGCTCCAGAAAGTTGCCTGTGACCACAAAATCCCTGTTGAAATTACTCACCCAAAGCCAAAAAATTACTGTTTCAGTACTTTGAGTGAGTAATGAGATATTACACTGATATATTTCTTTGCTGTAGGCATATTTTATTAAAATACTGTAGAGGTGAACAGAGAGCTCAAGCAATTTTTCAGTACAGTTTGATTGTGGCCATATGCTGTTCCGACCTGGAAGAAAGCCACCTTCCTCATCACCTGAACCTTCCTCAGAGCCTTCCTAAGTCTAAAAGAACAGAAATTTGCCAGTGGCATATCTTATCATGCTGAGGGTGCCTTCAGAGACATCCTTTTGCCTAGATGAGGCAAAGACTRAGAGTCAGTACACCCTTTGGAAGTGTATGGATTTAGGCCTCACAACACTCCCTAGAGAGTGTTTACCTACATTTATCCTTCAAAGGAAAAAGTCACACAGCATCATGACATGGGCTGCCTCTTTTCCTCCACCCCACAATGGTCATTTGATGGCCGTCACGTACAAGAATGTTACCCTAAATGTGTTTTTGTATTATTGGTAGATGCCTCTATATGTGCCCATGGAGGATACCAAATATCTCAACAAAACTGATAATAAATAATTTCTAAAACCTTTTCCGAAAAGGAAAAAATTTTGCCTCATGGGCAAAATCATTCCTGTCCTGGCAAATATGTGTGTTCATGATGATCACAAAGTGAAATGAAGAATGCCATAAAGGGTGATGATCAGAATAAGCAAAAACAAGATTTAAGCTGAGGCATGCAAGCTGACCTCTTTAAAAAAGCCGATACAATTTACCTGTTTTTATTTAAAAAATAAAATCCAAATAAAGCTTCCCAGAAGTACAATGCAAGGTTTTAATTTCCTGAATTCAGCTTTATAAGGCATTTAGTTAACCTGTTTATTTTTATGTTGATTATTTTTTCCAGCTTTTAAACTATGTTAATACAGGGCTATGTGACAGGTCTGAACATCAGCATCACTCATTTTGAGCTTGTCTTGAAAACAGATGTAGGTCAACTAAATGTTTTGAGGTTTAAATTGTATTGAATAGTGTAACTTCTTTTTTTAATAATAGGCTTTCACTGATCAAGAATGAACAAAAAAGCTCATATTTAGAAATGCAAAAAAGGGATCTGCTTTTTCGGATGTGTGAAATAATAAAAAAGTAATAGGGTTAAGTACTTCAGTGTAGATGTATAGCTTTATTTCTAGATTCCCCAAGACTGAACCATTTTGGCCATTTCTGTTGAAGAGATTTTTTGAAAAGCAGGCTTTCTAGATGATTTCTTTCTTTTGGTATTTATAGCAAACTTATTTTTCCCTGTGCCACTACTGTGACACTTCTACATTCATTTTTCTTCTTTTTTTAAGTCCTTGTGGCACTCTTTGAGCATGACTTCTCATCTACTAAAAGGGATAGGTGGCCTTTTGTGGGTCTTGAGGCTTATATCCAAGTCCTTTAAGAGCTGTCAGTCCATATGAAGCAGATTCTACACGGACAGCATTGTTGTCACAGAAATTTTATTTTTAAGCTGCCTTTTGAACAAGTGAAAAAACATATAAAAGCATTAATTGTTATTATTTGGATATTATCAATGCGAGGGTCAAACTGTACTAAGGTTCTGGAGCTGATGATTGAAGTCATGAGGAGCTTTCTTTCCAGTGCACTTAACTCCTATATCCTCAGGATACATCTGAGCTCTCTTATCCTTTTGTGTTTTACAGGACCAGTAGCAGAGAAGAAGGTGTATCGTAGGAAAGATCCTGGAACATGCAAACCCTTACTCCCTGCCAAAAAATAGCTCCTAGAGTTTGTGCCTTCTTCAGTTTCTTCCTGGCAGCCCAGCACTGCACATCTTTGAAGTTAGGTGAGCACCTACCCATGCCAATACACATATACAGGGATTTTTTCAGAAGTGCTAAGCCTTCTAATAGCCATTAAATCRGTGGAAATTAGACACCTTAGTGCTTTGGAAATGTCACTCATTGTTTTTCTGCAACTTTAAATATTTTCAAATCTGTTGTTAAACCATTTCTATTTGTCATTTAACTACGCTGTCTTCTCTATGAATATTACTGCAYCATCACACATTGCTGATGCCTGTTTATTAGTGGGGTTTTTGTGTTTTTAACAAAACCCTCCTAAGTGCTGTGCCTACATTTTTTGGGGTGTCAGCTCCTTCTTGTCAGAAGCAGCTGCTGGTAATGAGGGTTATATTTAGATCTTGGAGTTTACTGCATAAACGAGTGTTTGTCCATTAACCTTTTCCACAAGTGTAAGCTCTCCCACTTAAAAACAATTAACTTTGTCTGCTTTGACATTCACTTTTGTCTACAGGCAAACAGGAGCACCAGAGGCACTATAGTTCCATGGATTTTCCAAATGCGCCAAGAAGTGAGAGAGTGCCTTGGGCCTGCATGCAGAGGGTGAGCATACTTTCTGTCTTTAAGCTGTAAATTGAACACAGCCAGGAGTGAAGAGTAACACAGCTGAAGCTAAAGCAAACATTTGGCCTAAATACTTGCATACAAGAGTAAATCTTAATTTTTGTTAACAAACACTTAGTTGCAGTTATTTTTTGCTGTAGAAATACCTGCAGCTGGAATTGTAGACCAAAACTGACTTCATATATCCAGGCTCTGTAAGAGCTGAAGCCATCCCTGGAGTATCATCTTCGTAGCACCGGCTGCTGCTGTATTAGAGGCTGTGCAGCACAGAACAAACAAGAAGGGCAGTATCTACTCTTCTGAAGCTGGTTTGCAGCACTGATTGTGTTTAATGCAAGTTGAATGAATGCTAAGGGACAAGAATGGACACTTAATCTAAATTTATTTTTCTGTTTACTATTAATCTGCCTTTCAGTCATTTTTCATTTTAATACCAGCAAAGGACATAATGTGTTTCTACCAAGAAAATAAAAAAGTATTTTGCATTAGCTCATTCAGATCCTGTAGTGATCACATTAGGACTCCTGCTTGCTTTTCTTTTTATGGCATATACTTCATTAAATCTTCTAAAAACACTAATCATCACAATACACTTAGTCTAAGAACTTGGTAGCTGATACTCCAAAGTTTCGCAGCACACCTATCAGAATTTCCCGTAAGACAGCCTCCTCATGGCTGGACTCCATTCTAATGTATGCTTCATAACCTTAAATGAACCTTTCCCTTCTTGTGCTGATACTTTGTTCTGTTTTCATAGGCTCACAGAATAATTAAGGTTGTAAGGGACCTCTGGAGGTCACTTTGTCCACAACCTCTTTGGGCAGCCTGTTCTGATTATTAGCCACTGATGAAGAATTTCTTCCTGTATCTAACCGTAATTTCCCTTGCTGCAGATTGTGTCTGTTGCCCCTTGTCCTATTGCTGTGCACCTTCGAGAAGAGTCTGGCTCCTTTCTTACCTATACCCTCCCATTAGGCAGTTGTAGACAGTAATTAGGTTTCCCTTTAGCTTTCTGTTCTTAATGTTGAACACAATTCTCTCAGCCTTTCTTTGTGTGTCGTGTGCTCCAGCCCCCTGACCATCTTGGTGGCCCTGCACTGAACTTACTCCATTATATCAATGTCGTTTTTGTACTGGGGAGCCCCAAATTGAATGTAGTACTCCAGACATGATCTCAGAAGTGCCAAACAGAGGGGGGAAAAAATCACTTCCCTGGACTTGCTGTCTACACTGCTGCTAATACAGCCCAGTATGAGGTTGGCTTTCTCTATTGCAAGGGCACACTGCTGATTCCTTCTGAACCTGTCCACCAGGATCCTCAGGATCCTTTTCTGCAAAGTTGCTTTCTACACAGCTGGCTCCCGGCCTGTAGTGTTGCATGGAGTTATTCCATCCCAGATGCAGGACTTTGAATTTGCCTTTTATGAAATTCATGAGGTTCCTGTCAGCTTATTTCTCCCATCTGTTGAGGTTCCTCTTAAAAGCAGCCCTGCCCTCCGGTGTGCCAGCTGCTCTCCCAGTTTGGTGTTGTCCGTGGACTAGCTGAGAGTGTGCTAGATCACATTATCCAGGTCATTAATAAATACATGAAACAGTATTGGCCTTAGTATTGAGCCCTGTGGTATGCCACAGATAACTGGCCACTAGGTGGATATTGTACTGCTGATCAGGACCATTTCAGCCCAATGGTCCAGTCAATTACTCACCCATCTTATCATCCACTTATATAGTCCATTTCTCACCAATGTGACTATAAGGTCTTGCTAAGGTCAAGGTACACAACATCCAATGCTCCACGACATCCAAGGTGGGTGTGATGTTTGCCTTTTTCCAGTCAACAGGAACACCCCCTGATTGCCATGACCTCCAGAGGTGAGAGAGAGCATCTTCACAATGATAACGGCCACCTCCCTCAGCACCCAGGGGTGCATCCCATCTGCTCCCATAGACTTGTGCAGGTCCAGTTGGCTTAAGTACCCCCTAACTCAATCTTCCTCTACTGTGTGTCAGCATATTATAGTACCAATTCTCAAGAAGTTTTAATTTTTGAATTTTTAGGGGAAGTGATATGACATGCCAAACAAATAGCAGCAAATTAACCCTTTTAAATTTTGGGAAAATAGCATTATGATTTGTTAGTTGTATAGCATAAGATAATACAAACAGGGTAAATGTTTGAAAAGTAGGTTTAAAAATAAAATTAACTACAGTGTAAGCAATTCTTTTGAAAATGCAACAGGGAATAAGTTTGTTCATGGTCTGATATACAGTGCCTGACTCGGGATATTTTTTTAAAAAAGAAGGAAAAGTTAGTATCAATATTTTATTATTTAGAGTGAAGTACATTGAAAAGGATGCAGTTAATGGTATAGCCCAATACTCAAAGCTTCTGAAAATCAGCAGAGAGTTTAAGCAAAACTGTCATTAGGCCCTTGGCTGGCTTCAATATAACTAAGCAGATTAAAGAAAGTGCCTTCTCCCATCTTCTTTTATCACCCTTCTTAATTTAAATTCTATTTGTTTCCCAGACTTTAGCAGCAAGCGTATTCAAAGTTTGCAGAGCTTTTTCCTTCCATTAGAATTGCTTTCTCTAAGAACTTAAAAAAAATACACCACAGTGGCACCTGGCTTTCAGTTGAATATTTAATCGCTTTCCCAATATACATCCAGATGGATGAAAAATGCTTCCTATTTTCATGGGTTGATCTTTTGACAGGTAAATGGTGATCATCATTTTTGCTTTTATGCATATAGTTTTTATTTTTAACAGAATATGCTCTTAAATAGCAAGTAGGTTGTTCACAGTATCAAAAACTACAGATACAAATTCACAAGACTCAAAGCAAGTAACTTCAGAATACAGAATCTTTCTTTAGCAGCATATTTAATAATCTTACTAATACTTTCTTTAAAGGTTTTAATCAGTTGTTTTTTTGTTTTTTTGAAACCATTCTCAACTTTAAATTTTTCATGAGACTTGAGCACAGTAAGAATTAGCTATGGGCTTTCTGTAAGTTGATTCATAATCACAAAGTTTTGTTTAAGAAATTTAAATGGTGTGTTTCAAATGGGTAAGTGTGAAGTTCACAGACTTTTACTATGAAGCAAATTGTGTCTTAAAGCTTACATTGCATATATTATAAAGAAAGTCGATGACCTGAATGTGTCAGTCATAATTTTTATGGACCTAACTGTATAGAGGGTGAAGAATTATATGCCTTCTCTTCCGCAAGGACAGGAAAACCAAACTGCAGAGAGGTCAGCAGGGTTTTCTGATTCACTTGGAAATAATGTATCGGCCTGATTTTTCTGAAGACATTTTGTTTCTGCATAGTACTGTTAACCAGGTGCTGACTGCTCATGTCAGATTCCCCACTATTATACACAGAATGCATGCTGTAGACAGTGGACAATAGAAATATTAGACATTAAAGTAATTCCCTTTTTCTCTTGGAAAAAGAAAGTCAGAGCATTTCATGCAATTGTCACCACACAGCGCCATTACATGGCACACTAATTATCATGTGTTGCTAGCTCATGAAATCCTCTGCTTGACCACGCAGCACTGGTGCCAGATGTCAGCCCCGGCCTGAACGCAGCACGGTGCGGAGAGCGAGGAGTGCTGCAGTCGCTGCCACTTCACGTGAGCTGCGCTCCGTGACACTCGCAGAAGGCCACAGTCTTGTCCCCCTGTACACACACTCCCCTTCTTCTCCATTACATTTAGACATACGAATAAATCACTATAATTAAAACTGTATGTATGGTAGGGCAGCCATGCGTAATGATATGCAGGTTCTTATACCTGTATTTCTTATTCCTGTAATAGAAGGGAAAACAGGAAAATTATACTTGTGCCTCTGAAGTTCTCTGGTGCTACTCCCCCTTAATATGGCTGTAACTTCTTTGGGATTCATTTCCTTGAGCTTGACTGAAAAAGGAAAAGAACCCCTTGAAGTCACTAAGTTATGTAATTCAATGAAAATGAAGATACAAAGAGATTAGTTGTGAAGAATAAAAACATACACATTTACTTTATGTAGGATGAAGTATGGCTATGCTCATGCTTAGGAAGGTGCTTGTTATTTAGATAATTCTGTTCACTATGGCAGTTACCTATGTATAAAGAAGCACCTGGCAGTGACCACTATCATCAGCAGTATGTTGCACTAGAAGTTTTTATGGTGTTTAGGAAGGCCAGAAAATGTTGAAAGCATCCATGCTGTGCTGTAAGCAAATTTGGCATAACTGTGGCATTAAGTCCAGATAAGATTAAACTGTATTACATTACTCCAGTTTAAGCTTTTAATTCGACTCTGTGATCTTGGATAGAAAAGGAAGTGCTATTTCCTTAGGTGGGAACTGGATTCTTTTTGAGGAACAATGACCTAGTAGCATTGGAAACAATAGCTTGAACGTTTGTGTGTGGCAAATATTTTGGTGCTGGCTGCTGAATGYGTTCAGCACTGAACAGGTACTGGGGGAGAGTTCTGATTAATGTGGTAAAAAGGGGGGAAGGAGCAACACATTGCTGCAAGACTGGAAAAAAATTAAAAAACATTTTTTTATTCAAAATGGAAAATAGTATTTCCATGATTACCAAAATACTCTAATATACTAACAAATTATTTCACCAGTTTGTAAATTTATAAACCAGAAACTTGATCCTCAGCTGTCTGAAAATAACATGAGTATTTCTGTCTTGTAATCCTGGGAATTCTAACAGAAACAGATAAAGAAAAACAAAATCAAGTAATATTAGGTAAAGCTAGTGTTATTTTATAATATGTTATTCCAATACAACTTTTTAAAATTTAGCCTTTTTATATAAGGTGAGACTTCACTTAAATGGGAGCAGATGATTAAATTGCATTAAGGTAACATAGTTCTATAAAGAAGATTTTAGCCTTGAATAAAACTACACTGCTGATATTCCATATCCAGTAAGTCACTGCTAGAATTTTATCTGACATTTTGTCGATTGGTTTTTCATATCTTATGTTATTAAACTAACAATTAACAAAAATCAGTAAAGTCAATGATTCATAAATTGATGTGCATGTTCTAATATGTGAAGTATTTTTCTGGAAATGTAGGAAATCAGAGCTATAAGGCTAAAGTATTCATTTAAAATGAAAAAGGAATAAGTAGAAACATCACTCACTAAATACTTTTTACTAAAGAAATGGCTCATTATCCTTTTGTGCAGCTCATGAAGTCTCCATCAATCCGCTATGTAATCTGTAATTATATAGCATTTCTCTGCCAACATGGGTGCGAAAAATACATAGCTGTAGTTTGATTAACGTTGACTCAAGGGACTGCTAAAAGGATATTGGACTTTGCAGTCATGATTTTCAAAAATGACCACTTTGAATGCCTTAATATTTGGGTTTTCAAATGGAGATACTTTTAAGACAACTTCAGAAACAGTGACCCTTTCAGCCCTTTGAAAGACAGCCCCCTTCAGGCTAGTTCAGTGACTTCCTTCTGCTCTATCTAGACCATATCTAAAGCCATGATAGAACCATGCAAAAATCCTGCAGCAGAAAATTATGAAACAGCTAAGTGGTATGTTTCTTAGCACCATGAGATGATATTTTGCTTGCAATAAACATGCAGTGTAACCATGGGCACTTTCATTATGTACGTACATGTCTAATCCTGTTTTAAAGTGTAATACATTGAGTAAAAAATGAAAATTCTTTTGTCTGTCCTTAATCACTATTTCAGATGCATTTTCTTCTGTTTACTTGGTTCACTGACTGCAAATGAGAACACTCATCTTTTCTTCTACCTGTTAATCTATTTTTGGTATTCCTATTGTTATCACAAAAGTTTGAAAGATTCCCCCCACCTTTTTTTTTCTTTTTTTTTCCGAAATAGAGAACAGAATTAAAAGAAGGACCTTGGGATATTAATTGCTTTGCTCTCTCCAAAATGTGACCTCTTCCATTTTTCTCTCTCATATCCCATCCCCTCAAACATATCTTCTCTAAATTACTTTTTCCCCCTCTCTAATCTAGCCCTCTAAGGAAGTCTTTCACATTTCTATTTCAATATCTGATGACAAGATGAAAAGCAGCGTGCAAGGTAAGGATAAAGCACTAATTGATATAAATGTGAAATGACAGTAATGGTCTCTGTTTTGCCCATGGTTGGAGACTTCTGTATAATAAAAAATACTCCATAGCTGGTATTTTTTGTCCCTCTAGAAATATTAGCTAAGATAATGTTTTAATAGATTTTCAAACTGAAGTCTTAGTTCTGCTGTATAAAGTTGAAATATGTCAATATAGAGATTTTTTTCCTTTGCAGCATTTCTAGAATGAGATTTTTTTTCCAAAAATATGGAAGAAAAGAAATTTTGGCAACCTTAATTGTAATTATTCCATTTCATTATGGTTTCATTATTATATATTTCTGGCCTCAAGAGATTTCAGAACTTTTATTCAAAATTAGACTATTTTTTAATGAATAAGATTGTGTGTTTGTGTGTGCGTGTGCGCGACTACAATGCAGAGAACTGACAATTACCTCTCCTTTACTGAGTCAAGCTATGATTGTAATATGAAAAGAAAAATGATGCAACATTAATTGCTTCTGGGGTAAGGCGAAAGGGTTCAGGCGAGGTGTGAAAATAATGCAGTGTTTGCTTTTACTTTACTTATAGTTAGAATTGAATCTTGCTTTTTAAATGTTGTTGTTATTTAATATACTGCTAGTGAACTATGCCATAATAATAGAAGTTTCTGCAATGCAATTTAAGATTTGAGATGCAAAGAAATTCACATCAGGCAAGAAACAAAAACCCACTAACGGGAATCATCCGCAAACAAGATGAGAATAGAGGGAACACATAAGGGAAAGGTAAAGCTGTCAAGAGTCTTCCAGGTGACCAATGAAAGTCTGGCTCCCCCTGTATTAGGCTCCGCATCTTTCTGCCACTTACGGATCACCCAGGCCAGTTTGGAGGAAGCTGCTGTATCCCACAGCAGCTGGAGCTCAACACTGTCTCCCTGCATGCATTGGCCTGACTACAGCTTCCCAGTTGCCTCCCTGGAACATTCTTAATTATACTATATTTCAAGAGGAAGAAAGGGATAGCTGCTTCATAGGTGGAGAGTTATTATTTTAAATTTTGAAATGAAAAAAATATTTAATGCTTCACTAATACTATTTTAAAGATATTTATATATTTGAAAATCATTCCAAGAGAATTTTGTCATACTGTGCTTCAAAAGTTTAGGTTGCTTTTGAGCAGCTGGGAGTGAGGCTTTCAAAACCTTACTGCTTGGTCAAATTTAAGTGACTATTCATAAGATAGTTGAAATAGGTCACATTCCTCAAAAACCAGATAATCTACTGTCTTGCCATATTTCAAGTCCAGATTAAAAATTTAAAGTAAAACTAAGAACTGGTAACATGATAAATATATATATATATATTTCCCTTTGATTTTCAGATATCCAGAACTGTTTTCAGTGAGTATTTCGAAAGAAGCCACAAGGGGGAAACACAACCTGGGAAATTTCAGCTAAAAAGGATGAAGAAGGGCAACATGATAAACAACTGAAAAACATCACCCAGTAAGGAACATACAGGCCCCCAAACCGCTGGTTCCCCGCAGGCATGCATCGCTTTTGCTCTGGGGCCCATGGTGCTCTCGGTAGGCGCCGCTGACTATCGACATTGACCGTTTTTCATCCCGACGGGCCTTGAGGAGTTTCGATTTCCCTACCTATCGCTAGGCCACCACATCGCTAGCTATCGAGCCCTCTCGCTACGCAGCGGTGCCTCCCGATCTCGAGAGGCCTCAAGGCCTGTGCGTTTCCATTCCTGCTTCCAGGGATCCACAGCCCTAGGTGCCGAGAGTTATGGGGAAGCGTTGAGATCGATCCCTGCCATTAGCCATCGATACCGCTTGCACTCCACAGGCATGTGTGGCTTCTGCTCTCGGGCCGCTTGTGCTCCTGGGAGCCATGGAAGGGGATCGACATTGATCGCTCTCAATCTCGAGCGGCATCGATGCCTGTCCAATTCCACACCTATCGATAGCCTTCGATATCGATATCGAAGGCTATCGATAGGCCCCCAAACCGCTGGTTAACTGCAGGCATGCATCGCTTTTGCTCTGGGGCCCATGGTGCTCTCGGTAGGCGCCGCTGACTATCGACATTGACTGTTTTTCATCCCAACAGGCCTTGAGGAGTTTCGATTTCCCTACCTATCGCTAGTCCACCACATCGCTAGCTATCGAGCCCTCTCGCTATGCAGCGGTGCCTCCCGATCTCGAGAGGCCTCGAGGCCTGCGCCTTTCCATTCCTGCTTCCAGGGATCCACAGCCCTAGGTGCCGAGAGTTATGGGGAAGCGTCGAGATCGATCCCTGCCGATAGCCGTTGATAGTGCTCGCTCTCCACAGGCATGTGTGGCTTCCGCTCTCGGGCCGCTTGTGCTCCTGGGAGCCATGGAAGGGGATCGACATTGATCGCTCTCAATCTCGAGCGGCATCGATGCCTGTCCAATTCCACACCTATCGATAGCCTTTGATATTGATAACGTTGGCATTTGGTCCCTCAGGTAAGAAGCCAACACAATCAGAGTTATTTAAAATAGCGACCAGTGAGGATGAATAGGTTGGTACATATGTTTACTTCTATATTGTGAACTTCAAGAATTTTCATCAAGATGCTCACATAAAGAAGGGTAATTTCAAAACATCAGTGAGAAAGTATAGTTGCAGTAGATTTTTGAATTCCTTATAGCAAATGAAGCTAGTTATGTATCCTTCACAAATCTTTCTCCCAGGTAAGCATTCTGTTCTAACAGTAATGCTAGGTATGTGGGTTTAACCATTCATCCATTTGATGAGTTTACTGTATTTAAAGCTGCAAGAGTTACATCTGCAGTGGCTGCTAGGAATTTGGTTTGATCCTGGCTGTTTACACATACAAGTACTTCACGTTCTCTTAAAAAAAAAGTAGTATAAGGACCTCAGATACGACATTTTTGTTGTATTTCTTCTCATTGCACCAGTTTAGCTACCCAAGCAGTTTAGACAACTGCAATCTTTTGTGTGCATAAAACACTTTTTTTTTTTTAGGTTGGTAAAAGAACTAAGCCAAAAGAAGCTTTGCTCCCCTATTACACTTATGACTTTCAGAGCTCATTTGAGAGCTGTATATGGGAGTCATATGGGTATGTGCATATCTCTGTTCCTGCAGCCAGCATGGAAATCTGATCAATAAGAACATATTTTGCCATGTGAATTTGATTTTCTTTTTCAGAATTAAAGTGAAGAACTCAAATGCATGACCTTTTCCTTACTATTAAAAAAGTTTAAAAAAAARGGTCCCCCTCCCCACTGTTGTATGGAGCAGCTGAGATAATCAGTCCACTAATGCCCATCTGAAGAAGAGACTTCTGACAGTTCTTCATTAGAAGGCAAACTAATGACTGTAAAAATGGAGGTAGGCAAGATCAGACTGCAGAGATGGCATGAATTTTTACCCATGAAGGGGTAATTAAATACTGGATATGTTACCTACCTAAGCAGTCAATTTGATTCTTCATCACTGGCGGTCCTGAAATCTTTCAGAAAGACATCCAGGCCTGATATTATAAACCATATGGTAAGAGTCAAACTGAGGCAAAAGGTATTACCTGGGGTATTTTGCTCTTACTATACAGAGGGTCAGGCTAAATAACAGTGGTCCCCTCAGTTCACAGAAGTCAAAAAGCTTATTGGTGTTCCACTATTGATTTCACACACACAATAATAAGTTTCTGTTTCTATTTGTTCAATTGTTGTAATTGAAACAATGAACCACAAAGCAAACATTAAAGTATTTGAACATAATCAACATCCATGGACTGAAAAATGTCAGAAGGACCAAAGAGAGAAGAAAATAACTGAATGCATCAAAATGCTTAACATATACTCTCAGAATTTGTTTTTTCTTATTTTAAGAAAGTTTTTTCTAATATGCATACTCTGTAATCATCTCTCTGACTCTTAAAAACGTAAATGCAGACTGATAAACAGTCCTTAACTAATACATAAAAGATATAAATTAATTCATATTTCAGATAAATGTCTATGTCACAACCTGTGCCTTTATTGTTTCCTGACAGTATATATATATGACTATTTTTGTGACCTTCAGCCACATACACAGTGGTGCTTGCTTACACAGCAATCTAACATAAAATGAAGCTGTGCTAACTCACTAACATCTAACCCTGTTTCTTTAGGGAAGTTTACATTCTCATGGAAGATATCTGATTACTAGTTGCATACAATTCATAAATAAAATTTGACCCAATACAGAAATCTAGACAACTTCAGCTGAATGGCTTAAATGATGACCACAAATGCATACAGAGTATCATTAAACATAAACTCAAAGGATTTTCAAGTCCAAGGTCTGAAGTCTGCAGCAGTGGCATTCTTCCACCATCCTGAAGGGAAAAAAAATCTTAGGCTTCTATAGTAGGCCTGTGTTAGCAAACAGCTCCATGCTGTGGATATAATAAGTACTAGTAAAATAACCTGCAAATTCACTGTACTTATGCCTTCCCCTGTCTCATCTACCCACACCAGGAGATACTGAAAATTATTGGGCTGTGCTTAATTTAACACTTATTTTCATATGCAATCTGTCTAGAGTGTTTGGGAGAGGAGGGACTTTTCAGTAAGACAATTGGCAGACTTGGAAAAACAGATTTTTTTATGTTTGGAATATTTAGCAGGAAAAAATTCAAATGCAGAAATTTTGTTCTGAAAGAAAAGCTGCTGTGTGGCATGAGCTCCTGACAGCCTTCTGGGGAACAAACGTCTGTGGTGCTCTGTAGTAGGATTATTGGAAATCCCACACACTGTAAATGAGAACAAATGCTATTCTGGAGCATAGCAGTCATCTCCTCTGGATGTACTTGGACATGAAGAGTGTAACACTTCTGAAAAGAAAGGTTTTAAGAATTTTCCAAGGATTCAGCAGACTTCATCATATATTTCTTTACAGGAAGTTGTAGAATCTTTCTTCCCCTTCTAGGAAACAGCTTCTTGCATGACTTTGGATCTATCATCTCCTCCTTAAATACTACTTTAAGAGACACAAAGAGAAGAAAAAACTTTATAGACATTGCCAACATCCCTTTTATCTGGCTGTTGGGTGGAGCGGCTCTGGGGAAAGGGAACATCCCCGGTAGCCACCCACTGTGCAGCGCTGCATCTGGAGCTGAAAAGAAAGGTTGTTTCCCAATTTGCAAGCAACGACCATGTGTTCAGGAATGAAGAAATATATACTCCACCTATTCCCATGAGGTTCCTCTCTCCCCTGTGGTCTATTTAAAATTACTCTAGTACTCTTTACTGGACCACAGCTATTAAGTGAATACTTTCAAACTTTAGATTCTTCAAGCTAAGTGATTGTAAGCAAAGCTGAGGAAAAACTGAGCATGTATTAACTATTGTTCTTAGTGACTCATGGTATCATTTCCCAGAGGGATTATACTGGTTAGACTCCAAGGCTCCTCCCTTTAGAACAGATGGTAGAAAATCTTCAATTTGGCATTATTATTGTATAACACAAGCAATCAAGATGACACTTTACAGAAAGATGCATAGACAAGATCCCTGTCACAAAGTTCTCACACTAGAAAATACTTTAAAAAACAGATGGGAACTTTAAATTGTTGAGGGATCCTCTCCCCCAAATACACAAAGTGCCTTCCAATTTAAAAGAGAGTCCTAGACAATAATCACATAACACATTATATCATCACCAAAATTGAATGCTTATTCACTTCCAAAACATTTGTTTTTCCAAAACAGATACTATGAAAAATAAAAGGAAGAAAACAAAGTTTAACTTTTATTTTTGCAGTTTAAATAAAGCAGAACCGATGAGATACCCCAGGAACTGGTGTACAGCCACTCTGTAATGCTGCACATACTGCTGCACTGCATTTACTGTTGGTGTAAGGGGTCCGAGAGGAGCCCCTCCAGGGCAGCACAGTCTCCCATGCCATGCACCTGCTGAGGAGGCATGGAAGGACTGGATTACCACCACCAAGCTCTGCTTCTTGGGGAGCCAAACTGCTTCTCAGGTAATAACTTAGTCAAACAGGTCCTTGGCAAATATGCCAAACAGTAGGAATTCCTCTCTAGACTTGATTTTAGGTAGCTTAAGGAAAACTTCCAACCATACCATTGGGATGTGTCTTGTCAGAAGTTCAACCTATGCTTTCTTTTGAACGGAATGATTAGTTTCTTTGTCAGAACACACAATACTCTGCAAAGAAACTGTACTCATACCCAAGGGGGAGAAAAGTACCTATGAAAACTTTCCTTGCAGTCTTAGTTTGAATGATTGTAATTACAAAATCGAATTACAAAATCAGTCTTGCATCTGTGGATGCACCACTGCATAGCTGATAACTGGCATCATTGCACAGGCCTCCTTATTTCCTAAACTGTTCTATCGTTACTCAAACACATGTATATTTAATTCTGATCTATTTTTTGAGTCGAGTCTCATGATCCTTTTTTGACAGACACTTTTATTTTTGTGATGAATTAATAAAAAGATGAAATAGCCAAATAAATTTGCTTTGTATATTAATATTGTATAACGCTGATGCAAAGTGTGCTTTGAAATGAGCTTAGGATTTTTTTATTGGCGTGATTGCAAGTTATATATTTTAATTGCACCATAAAGAGACATAGTCTTGAAAATTTGTCTTAAGTGCTCAGGATAAACAGGAATTACATTTAGGAATTTTACTTAAAAAACAACAGAGGCATCTAGTGGAAGCATTTGAGGACTGCAGCTGTCAGAGAATGCATGGATGAACAGCTGATTTTTTTACATTACTTCTTCCTGAATTGAATTTCATGAATCAAATGACTAATGTCAACTGTGTTTATATTTTATTTAAGAAGAGGCTAGTCTTAAATTTAATGGTATGAAGGACACTGTGAGGGGAACTTGATTTAGGAGCCTAAGTCATATTTTTCAAAAGTTCTCTTAAGCAGTTTGGATTTACATGCACAGTGCTTACAGTGCCATTTCTTTAAGCCACCTGGCCAGTTGTACTGCAGGGTACAGTCCTTGGCTACCGAAGATACAAGATTCTGATAAAACATGACTCAAATAGACATGCAAAAATCTGATCTTTTAGAGTCAGCAAGCTGAAAGAAGACCCACTCAAAAGAGCTCATAGAAAATATGGAGGATAAACATGTGTCATAGACACAGAGACTCTCCAAGTCTCAGGCTGAAGGAATATATTTTCCATGCATGATTCACACCTCAAAGCCTTTGAATTAATATGTAAGTTTTACTTTCAAAACTGATGGGTTGAAGTGGGGAATACAACAAAAGAAAGATCCCTCCCACCCTGTTATCCAATACTTATAACGGTTAGAGGACCCACCCAGGACACAGGAGAGAAGTTCAATTTCCTTGTCTGCCTGAAGGGACACCTGAACATTTTCTATTTCCAAGGAGCATGCCCGTATGACTTTGGCTGTTGATGTACCTCCATTACTCACGAAATAAATATTTGCTCTGGGGAAGGAAAAGGCGACCCAGCAGAAATCTGAAACCAGACTCTTCCTAAGCCCAAGAATCCCAAACTACAGCCAAACTAAAAAGCAGACAGACGGCATGAGGGCCAAGGGCTTGGTGACACATCAGACTGTTTTTTAATTTCCCCTTCCCCTTAGGCTGTAGTAGGGTACAACACTCCGGAAATATCTGTACTAACTTATCCAGAATGCATTACAGAAGAATTAGTAGGCTCCCTGCCCAAGTTTAATACACTGTGCCAATCGGCTAATTAGATCAAGAAGAAAGCTGTATAGCAGGGCCTTGTGAGAGCCTAGTTATTTTTCCAAAATACTGCACTGTGTGGCAACGGCATCTCCACAGCTTTTGATTAGCTAGGCAGTACAAAATGACTGGAGCAACACAAACTTGCATTTTCAAGGTATACAAATGAGAAACGACCAGGTAACTTCAAGCAGTTTACTCTTAGACTAGTCACTTACTCTCATGGCATTTTCAATGTCTCATTTTCAAGCATGCTTCAACTCTATGAGCATGCCCTTGCAGAATAACATTAAATAGCTTAAACAGCATGTGGATTCTCATACTGCTTCTCAGTCTCTAGGCAAATTTCACTTAAAATAAATGGGAATACCAGACTCATATTTACTTATTTCTCTCCTTGATTGAATGCTGTAGTTAATCATAAAGCTTACCCTCACAACTTCAAGCCACAATTTTATTACTTCCTCTGCTAACCACACTGTCATTTATTTCTTCCTCAAGTTTCCTTCACTTGCTGTGATAGATTTCTTCCTCAAATTTCACTGTGGGCTCATGTTTGTGGTGTCTATTTTTTCCCTTACAACACTGCAACATTTGATTAATGACATTGCACTTTAAGTTGTACTGTGCCACTACTGCTTTTCTATTGGGTTTTCTAGGAGTTTTCTGTTTCTACTTATCATTCATTCCAGTGCTTTCTAAAAGTTCCCTAAATAATAAAAAAGCAGAGCAGCAGCTACAACAACCTGCCTGCACTTTACTTGGAGGAGTAATTTAAAATACAACAAATGTAGCCTTTCCTTTCTTGCTTCCCACTGCCGCCTGCTATAAGGACATAGCCTAAGCGCTGAGGTCTGCAATAGCTCTTATTTCTTAGAATGAATTCCCTAGCGGGAGCGCGGCTCCCGGGCAAGTCTCGCCGTTGGCCACCCCCCGGTTACTGTACGCAGAGACGCCGGGCCCCGGGCGCGGAAGAGCTCGTTTAGCCACGGTTTTATTTCACGCTGCGGCTGCAGGCGGGTAACACCGCTCCCATTCTCGGCGGCCTCCTCCCTTCCTTTTAAAAA
>NW_020451082.1:1081292-1112113 GCF_003343035.1 Apteryx rowi
GTGGGGCGGGGGGGAGGGGGGAGTGTCCTGAAAAAAGCTTCACCCTGTATGTTGTGGCGTGGAAGAAGAGAAATGTATGTTTTGGCAGGTTGATACAGAGAACCGTGTAGCAGCTTTAGTCAAAATCACCGCAATAAATAGTGTGAGTGTTCCCATAAAAGTGCTTAGGGATGGAATCATTCAGATGAAAGGAGTTAGTGAAAACAGAGGTTAACGTGTCTTCCTGAGTGTGCAACTTGAAAACAGCTATATACATAGTAAGAATTGCCCTATCTATTTCAAGAATATTCTTGTGTTACAGAGAAGATGGACTTTTTTCTAACCAACCTGTGTGCTGCAGCCTTTCTTAAAGGAGGGCGTTGTAAAAGTTGATCCAGAGTGGCTTTGTTTTAATAAAACTTTGGAAACCTGGTTCAGCCAGCGAGGCTGCTTGTACCTTGGACAGGCAGACTGGCCTATAATGATGCTTTCAGGATAACTTTGGCATTGACTTGGACCTGGTTTCATCTAACATTGAATAAGGTACTTCTGTCAACTCTGTCTCTGAAATTATAGGCCAGTTCACCTTTTTAGATTTTTGTCAAGTGTGGAGTCACAAATATGGTTCAATCTCAAACCATGTTTTAAATTGTTCTTATTTATTAAATGTCTCTTGCAGAGAGTAGAGAATTATGCGCAGGGCAAGAATGAGGGAAGAAATGCATGTCCTCAGAGGACTTGCTACATAAAGAAGTATGAAGAATAAGGCAAACTAACAAATGTATACATTTAATTTTTAGTTGCGTAGTTTAGTTTCATCTTAGTTTAGATTCTAGTCAACATTACTGCATTTGGATGTAAGGAGTAGGAAATGTGTGCATCGACATTTCCCCCTTAATAGGGAAGCAGGCTGCAACAATACCACTGTTTTGTGTAAGTTTTGGTCCTTTGCAAGCTAAACTTCCCTTCTAGCGCCCATCTTCTTGGAAAGATGCATCTGACCCAGGTTTTTCAGCTTCCAAAGGAAAGTGATTTCAAGCTAACAGCTGAGATAGCAGTGGATGATCTGGACAGCAAATGGGGCAGCATGGGATATTGTACGCGTTTCCTTTTTCCTTAGTTCCTTTTACCCATATTAGAAGCACGAAACTCTTAATTTTGTTTGGAGATCTGGGTGAGAAGTGGGGAAATTAGCACTTGTATCAGTCTGTGATATCAGTTGTACTTGCGAGGATCTGGTACAGAGGACCGTGGCTGACTAGACTTTCTGTGGTTCTGAAGTGAGGTTCCTGTTGCTCCAGGTGAGTGCCAAAGCATCGCTGCGCTGTGCAGTTGCTCCAGAATGAATCTTTGCTAACAGTTTTTAGTCTCAGCTTTCTTACCTTCCTTGGCTGGGAGCACAAGCCTCTTGTGAGCTGGAGTTCACAGAAATTACTGTAACAGACTTGGCAGTGAATTCTCTTGACCCTTTACCTCCCTCTAGTTAACTCTCTACAAGGGCAATAGAGTATGAAAATGGTTGTTTTATAACCAATGCTTAAGTGTGTCCCTCTCCAGTTGTCTGTATTTTCTTTGAAGTAACTATGTAGGCTGCCACATGCTTCCGTGTATTTGAGGTTATTGCACTCAGTTTGCCTAATTTCCCTAGAGTGTGTTTTTTTTGTTTTTTTTTTAATCTGACCACTGCATGCTTAGTTGTATGGTGCTGCACATATGTTTGCATGTGTAATGTTGGTATCCATGCTTCCTGCTGAGTCCTAGAAGGGAATACTCTATTGTTTATGCAGATTAATGTTAAATTTGTTAAAAGTTTTAAAGTATATATTAGTATGAGGTATTGCTCACTAAGCTAGTATCGTAGTGCAAGGATTGTCTTCTGTGATTTAGTGCTATCTAAAACCATTGACTTTACAAAGCAATAAAATTGCAAGGAAAGGCATGTTGAATCAATATATTTATTTTTTTCCCTCCGTCTTCCTAATTGTGTGGCTTGTTCTTCTGGAACATCTAGTCCGGAATGTTTTGCTATTAAGTTCTTTAAGCGAGTGGGAAATGCTAGGGTGTAACCCATCTGGTCAGAAAAACAGCAAAACTTCAAAAACTTCTGAATAGTTGACTGTCACTCATATGCTTAAATGCAAACATGCCTCTGGGTCAGAAATTCAGTATATTGAGAAGTTAGGAACATCAAGCCCTCAAACATCAAACATTTGTTCAAAGATCCTGAATACATTTATGGTCATATCAGACTTATTTGTTGCTTCAGAATAAGTTTAATATTTGTCATTCAGTTTTATGGATAGTGTCAGTTAGCTATGGTTGTAGTGCTTTGTCCATGTCTTTCTTTCTGTAAAAACCTTCCTGGAAAACCATGCATGCTTTGAATTTTTTGTAAAAATACAAAAATAACTGAAAGTGTTAAAATATTCAAAAATAAGCAATCGCACAATAAAAATCTTCAGCTCATGAGGAATTTTTAAAGGGCCAGCTGGTGGTCCTCATAGTTACAGGCAGTGTCTGGATTAATCTTTGATAATTTTATGTAACTAATTTTTGTTTCTTGCTTTCTGTTATGCATAAATTATAACATGTAAAGTAAATCATCTTACTCTTAAAATAGAGAAGGAAAACGAACTGTATTACTGATGTAAAAACTATGTCCTAGCAAAACCACAAGTGAGAAAATAGAAGAGAATTTCCATTTAAATGGCAAACTGTTTTCATTCTTTTTTGGTAGAAAAGACTGTGTGCATATTTGTGCTCAGAATGCTGATACTGTAGATTTTCTGTTAAGAACAGATTTGGCATTGTTATGCTTGCAGTGAACTGCTACACAATCAATGTTTTATGCAGCATGGTAGCTCCATACGACTTTTCTGTTTCTTATGGTGGTTTGAAGTAATACTTTTTGTTTATGTGGGGCTTTTTTCACCCCAAAAGTGGGAAATACAGACACTGAAAACTAGGTAAACTATGATTAAGTACTTTCATTATAAAAACAATATTTTGTAATGTATTCCTGTACTATGTGGAAGTTCTTCGTAGAATTTTACCTTTGCATTTCCTTATTGTGACTTCTTCATTAACGGGAAACAAAAAGTTTCTTAGTCATGATACTGCTAAGAGGATATGTACGGTCAGAAAGCTGGTGCTGAGCATGAATTCATTTTCAAAGCTGCTAATACAGTAGTCTTCCTTCGTGTTAAGTCAAAAACAGAATGAGTATAAGTGAGTTCATAGTTATTTACTGTGTAGAACACTGTCTGGGATTATAAATGATACTATAATTTGTAATATCTCATACTATCATATCATTCAAAGTAAATATTCTTACTTATCATATCACTCAAAGTAAATATTCTTTTGGGGCCTCAGAGGGCCCAAAGAGCAAAATTGTAGATAATTAGATTGTTGTAAAATATTAACTCAAGGCTTATTGTAGTCTTTTGCAGTGCACTGTGTAGCACTTTTGAGTCCTAAACTAGGATAACATGCAGTTAATGACAGATGCAGTGCATGTCTGATAAACTTACATTTTAGTATCTCTCTTTTTTTCAAGCATTAATCTTGACAGAATAGGAGAACCACAGAAGACAGGATGTTGGGACAGTGCATTACAAACATAATGAATGATGCTCTTGGAGTCCGTGGATACTCATGCTTCATGGTTAAAAATAATCTGTGCAAAGGAGCCGCAATCTCTTAGACTTTGTACAGGCATTTGAACTATCTGAAACTTTCCAAAACCTTTTGATATCAGGTTTGTAGGGCATATCTTCTTCCCAGTTTTATAGCTGATTCTTAACTTGTAACTGTGGTCCTCTAGGTTCAGCACTTCAAGACAAACACTGATGTGGATTCCAGACTCCTTTTTTTCCAGGTATTTGTAATATTTCTTCACATTAAGCAAAGACAAATAACATTTATTCTCAATTCTTAATCTATTCCTTAAGCAGTAGGTTCTTTTTCCCTATCTCAGCCAATGGAACAAATTCATTTGGAATAACTGCCATCCAAAAGGCATCTTCTGTCTTCAGTAATGCTATGGCAACTTCACCTTCACCTGAAGAGTTGTCATTTTTAGATGGAGTGCTGTGGAAATAAGACTCCAAATATGTACTAAAGTAAGACACCACTGATGCTTTATTATTACATAGCCATTTTTGAGCTTAATGCAGTGTTACGTTGTAACACTGCCTTTGACTTTTTCTGAATTATTGCTGTATCTTGAGTTGACTCAAAGTTTTGAGGGCTTTGGCTTGTGTACAGGAGCCTTTGGATTATTGTGTCTCTTTCTGGTAACTTTTATGTCACTACTATTACTACTTTGTAGGTAGTGATGCTTACTGTTTGTAACCTAGTAATTTCAGGCTGTACCCCTACCATCACCATTATTCTCAAACAAATAAAAGAAAAGCTAAAGCCTGGCTGCTAGCTTTGCTTCCTTACACTTAATTTTTGTACTCTAGATTTCTTTGCCAGTAAAGCCTGGCAGCTGACATGGATAGGCAGCATCATCTGCTGCTGTTATATTGAAATATTGAGGTAGGTGGAATGCTAGGGAGATGTCACCTTCTGTGAGGTATGGAAGAAAAAGCACAAGGAAGAAGTCCCTTGCTATTCCCCAGCACTAAGTTTACTACCCAAGCAGATTGTTCTGAAAGTCATTTAGTACTTATTCTAAGACACACTGTTGAAAAATCAGGTTATTGCGATCCAGAGTCAGATGGAGTCTTGAAGTAAAACTGTTGACCTTTTCCTTAGCGTGTTTGCTTCTCATTTGTAAAATTAGGTTTTGGTATTTTGTACTGCACTGATTTGGAACAAGAACACTTTGATCTGGTGGGAGAGAAGGTTTGAAATAAAATAGTGTGAGAACTCACCCATCCCATTCTTGCCCACTAAGTCCTTGCAGAAAGCATCCTTTTTACTTCACAAGCTTTTACTGGCTTATTAGATTTTTAACAAACTATGGAACCCTCTTTGGGTACCTGGAAAGACTTTTCCATCCCTTCAGGCCAGGCCCTGTGTCTGTTTTCTTCAGGAATCTGAAGGTCTTTATGATCCAGGTCTTGCCCTTTCCTTAAGTGAGCATGCACAGCTCCTCTGTTCAGGAAAAGTCTCCTTCACCACCAGCATTTTGTCTCCCCTAGGCAGTTTTCTTCTCTTAGCTGCACTGTTTTACTAAAATGAGGCATACAGTGCACAAATAGAGCAAACTGACTGACTGAAAGTGTTGCTATCTTGTATTGGTGTTTCTGTGATTTAATACTTCTCTACATGACATCTAACTAAGATTTCCATTGTTTTAGTTTGCTGAGTGGAAGAATTTCAACACTGAAGGATGAAACTGGTGCTGTGAGTAATAAACGTAGTGATAAATCATTAAATGAATGTTTGTTTCTAGTTAGGTTCTCTCCTAAAGAACAATAAAGAACAATAATTGTGGGTGCTAGTTCCTATTAGCAGAGATCTACTGAGTCAGCTATATAGCAGCTAAAAGCGTGGTAGACAAATGGCCAAATGAATGAAAAATACTCACATTCCTAGCTTTTAAAAATTTGTTTTGGCTTTTGCCAGTATTTTTGCTGTCGCTGTTGTATTACATAACCATTAGTAGTGGTGTTTCAGAAGTCTACATTTAAAACGCTAACAGCACTATCCCTGCTTCAGAGTCCATGAGGAGTGATATTCAGTTGGACTTGACCCAACCCTTTTTGCCTATTTTGGCACTTATCTTTTCAATATGAGGAAAATGTGGAACTTTAAAACCATTTGAAAATGTCACTATATATTTTCCTTTGCTTCTGTTGCAAAGAGTGCAGATTCAGTACAAAATATGCTATCTTCTTTCTTACAATTTTAGAGCCTGGCTGCCAAAGTGTTCATGCTATTGTGTGGAAAAATTATTGTTTGGGAGTACTTAATTTGTTTATACCTCTRTGTAGGTACTTAAAATATCAAAAAGTGGTGTTTTCTTTTTCCTTCCTGAAGTGGATACTTCTCGTTAGGACAGAATAAGGGTCTCTTGCAGGCATAACTACTTGTGTGTCATGTTGCCAAAGTCTGGACTCTATGCTTTTGGGAAAGTTGGTGACATCTCTGGATTTATTGGTTCTCATGTTCACTCTAAGATAAGTGAAACTGGGATAATGTGCATATTTTTGTGCTCGTTCTGCACTCTTCAGAGACAGCGACTGTGCTTCTTTTAAAAAGCAAAAATGCCAATTCCTGTATCGCAGAGAGAGGAGTAGTTTTCATTTGATAGCTATTGTATATATAGTCAAGCAGTTTTGATGTGTGAGTGTAGCTGTTTGGATTTTGTTGGCAAATATATATATGTGTATGTATGTATATATAAAAATGGCCATTTCAGTCTGTGTGTGTATGATATTCCTAAAAGGGAAACTATAGTTACAACATTGTTGTTGAATGATAGTAAGGCACACAAATACTTTCATAAAAGCATAGTGGTAGTTGGAATGATAATTGTCTTGATCAAAAAATTAAGTCTAGACATATCTTGAGGTCTCATTTTGCAGTTACTGCATTCTGAGCACATTACAGAAAGATCAGTGGCAGTAGCCATTGACCTTCATGGAGTCTTTAGTACTTATAAAATGCAGTTTTAAAAGCGTCATCTATTTGCAGCAGTGGTTGTACATAAGAATGCTGTAATACTGGATGGTAGAAGAATAAGAGCAAAGGGGTTGTCCCAATACTTTGGGTTTTGTTTGTCTGTTGACTGCCTCAACTTCTACTCTTCTTTCCCATGCTTATTACAGGACTGTATTTTAGTTGATAGTTGTTCTATAATAATGCTAAAAGTACAGCATTTTTTTTCTTTACAGATATTTATTGATAGAGATCCAGCAGCATTTGCACCCATTTTAAATTTTCTTCGCACAAAGGAGTTAGACTTACGGTAAGAGGCCCTAATTATTTTAAATGAAGATTAATTTGATCAGATGCAGTAGAGAACTTTTTCAAATGGAAATTGTTCAGTTCTACTCAGTTACTTGGATGCCTAATATACAACTGACCTGCCTGGTAGATCTAAGCGCGTGTCTAAAACATGTTTATGACGTGGTGGAGGCAGAAACACTAGCATTACATTTTAGTTGTTAGTGTATTCTTTTAATTTAAACCACTTCTGGCAATGCATTTCTTTATTGTTTTTGTATCCTTATCTTAATCAAAGATAACTAATGTTCAGATCACTTTGAAATCTCATAAGCATCAACTTGTTCAGGATGTCTGGCAGTGATTCTAAACTGTTAGCTTGAAATTAACATTGTCTTAGTTATACGTAAACATTTATATTCAAGATAGTCTCTAACTATATCCTTATCTTTTTTTCTTTGTTTTCTTCTCTAGGGGAGTGAGTATTAATGTTCTCAGGCATGAAGCTGAATTCTATGGAATCACTCCTTTAGGTAGGTAAATTATTTTTATACGATATCATCTCCTATTTGATGCAACTGAAATGACTCACAAGTTCTGGGCAGCTGTGATCCTGAAGACTTTCAAACTTACTGATACATAAGGTTATTTGAAATAACACAATGTCTCCTGGGAAAGTAAAGCTATAGTCATATCTGCTTTTCCCCCTCAGTAAGAAGGTTGCTTCTATGTGAAGAACTGGAACGCTCATCTTGTGGCAGCGTCCTCTTTCATGGCTACCTGCCTCCTCCAGGTATTTTTGTATTCTGACTCTGATGTTGCTTCCARTCACTTACTGCTTTATTCTGTGGGGGTGACTGGACATAGTATTTATTCTAGCTGTCAAACTGTCCAGAGAAGGCTTTCCTACTGAAAGCTTAAGCTAGCCTGCAAAATATTTGAATTGGACATGGTTCTGATTCAAGAACAAGACTTATGTGTGTATGCTGTATGAAATGGCATACTTAGAGTACTAGATGGAAGTAATATGTTAATACCAAACAAACTGTTACTGGTATTACACCAGACTACAGATTCTTGAGTACGTTTCAGTTGAATGTTGTCAACATGGAGTGCTTTTTCCTTTCTAAAGATAGTTACTTGAGATGCCTTGTCATGTCAGTAGGTGACATATCAGCACAAATGAGTGTTCCTTAACAATGAGTATACGTTAGGTATTTACTCCTGTTTAGAGATGAACACAGTTTGTGTCTTAACCTGAAGACTGGGGGAGAATTGGCCAATTGTTGACAAGTTTTCCTGAGATAGTTCTTTAAACTAGTTGTGTATGCCAAGATAGGGAGCAAGAACATCTTCTGTTTCAGTGGTTAGGTATGGCTTAGTTTTTGTAGCGGCTGAATTAGACTTTGGATCAAAATGCACAAATGTTAATCATATACTTTGAAAACGAGCGACTATCTGTTATATTGCTAAAATTTATGGAGTGGGACAAAACATGTCTCTTTTCTTTTATAGGCATTCCCAATCGCAAAATAAATAATACTGCTGGGCTGCCGACTGATGTTAGAACTGGTCAAAACTGCTCTGAGAATGAGATTTGTGGAGGTGGTGTCCAACCTACCCTTACTGGTACTGGGGAGGGTACAGTCAGACTAGGTGAGGAATGCTGGTTTTAAAACCCAAACAAATTGCAAAGATCATTGCCACTGGGAACTAAAAACTGAGTGGCTATTTCTGGTTTCAGTCTGCTCTACATTTACTTGATTTTAAATTGTTGAATTTAAGTTAAATACTCTTCCATGTGCCTCATTTAAGACTCACTGCTGCACAATCAAGACATTAGGCTGAAGGAAAGGCAGATGAAAGTTCTTCATGCAGCCTGAGTATGTCAGTTAGGCAAATGCCCTACACTGTACTGGAAGCCAACAGAAAAAACAACTAGACCAGAGTCTCTTGGGTCTTAGTTCAGTACCAGGAACCTCCTTCCTGCTCTTGCACCTCGTCTTTGCTAATGGTACATCTCTTGCCCTGCGGGAGTCAAGATTCTTCAGGGCAAAGCTAACCTTCAGTTGTTTGACTACATAGAGTACTTTCCATATAAAATACATACAAACTGTAAACAAGATAGGCTTGAATTTGGTCATTTCCCAACTTTTGACTTTGCAAGCAAAATGATGCTCTTAGAAGTGTCATATTTCTGTCTATACACCTGTAAGTTGTAGCTGTGTTAGGGAAATCTTGAGTACGTTAAAAGATGCAGGTAATACAAAAATAAGCCTTAGATATGAATTGCTGCCTCTTCTTCCAAGTTGCTACAGATTTGGAAGAGGGCAGTTTTGGAGAAAGCGAGACAAGGTGCACTCTTTAAGACTCAGTTCTTTAGTATATCGAGATTGAGAGCTAACTCAGGGAACTGCCATAAACCCTGACTTCCAGCACCATCCAACAATTCTGCCAAACCTAATTCAGCTATAGATGAGAAATGGGCATCCTCCTACTAGATGTTAAATGGAGAAGTTGTAGGTATTCTGAAGTATTATAAATATTAATTTAACAGTCTAGAACAAAATAATACAGGATTGCACGAACTGTTTGGAAAGAACTCTCATGAAAGAGGGCATTGTTTCTTATTTGATAACAAGCTTTATTTATTTATTTATTTAATTTATTTATTTTTTACAATTTGGCTCTTTTTTTAAAAAAAAATACCAGCATGTGCTTGCCTCTTTCTACTTAGGAACACTTTTGATTTTAGTGACTAATATTAAATGCCTTCTTTCTATGTCAGGAACCATAATAGTTGTAAGGATTATGAGGAGTATTGCCAATTAGATAATGAAAAGTTTCTCGAGGAAATTTTTCAGCAGATTCAAAGTTTTTGTTGAATATCCCAGTGAAGAGCTCTGTCCTGTTCTGGATATCTTTCCTCAGCTTCCCTCTAATACCCATCACTTGACTGACTTCAGTTTTTCTGCTGTTTTTAGGATTCCCTGTGGACCCACGGAAAGTTCTGATAGTAGCTGGCCACCACAATTGGATAGTAGCTGCATATGCCCATTTTGCTGTTTGCTACAGGTATGAATATGGTGGCTCGTCTTGTTGCAGAAATCTAACAAAACTAGGATAAACTTCTTGATAAGACTTACTGGATCATAGCAGATTGGTTTACTCTGACTTGACAGTAGATCACATGCATTCAGTATGCTATAAATATGAATTGCCACTCTTGCACATGTAAACAAACTGTTTGATAGAAGCTTAAGTTTTACTACTTTCATGTCAATTCTTGATGTTGTTGCAAAATAAATTGGTGAAATAATGGACTTTCCTGAAGCGTTACTATTTTCTTTTACCACCCAAACTTTTTACGTAACAGTTTAGGTTTAGACTCTGGAGTCAGGCTTTTGTGGGGGAGAGAAGGGTTGTTACTTGTTTTAACTGGCAAATGGTATCTGTTTTAAAGCAGGCTTGGGGGTTATTTCTGAAAGATTCATTTAAAAAGTTCTTTCTACTACATGGATTTGAAAACAGTCTGTGAAGTGTGGCAAATATGAGCATGAAAGAACTTAAGACAGTTCATTGGTTTCTGCTGCATACATGACAAACCTGGTCCTAAACTTTAGGGCTTTTGGCTTAGCAGAACTGTTAAGCATTTGCTGCCTCATGTAGATGGTTGCAAAGTGAAGAGTGCCTTTAAATATCTTGTTAACAAAGGGGGTAGTTTTTAAGATCATGTGAAGGTAAGTACAGCCTTCATATTACAGAAGCTGTTTTCGTTAGTTCACATTTGGTAGTCTTGATTTTTAATGGCGACCCTCGTTTCAATTGAAGGTAATGTTTTAACAAGAACTGCTACTAAAACAAACCTAACATTGCTGTTGTAGTGTGATCAGAAACAGAATGGATGAAAGGAGGGGATAACGTGAAGAGCTTATTTCTGGTTACTGTCAAGCTGAAGCCACAGTTTGCCTTTTGCACCATACTGAATACTGACTTACTTGCTTAAACTTAAATCGCATGCAACTTTCCTCCTGTATTCACCACTGCAATTCATTTTGCTTTGATGTATGCTAAATGTGGTTTCTCTTGCTCTACTTAATGTTCTTGTTCTCAGTTATGCTTGATATGGTCTGACCTGAGAGGAACAATGATTTGCTCTTGCCTTTGTGCTAATTGTCCCCTCCTTAGGACTTTATCTCTGACTGTTTTCTTTGGCTGCTAGCTCACTTAAATGAAAACTCCCACCTCATTTCTGCTTGGTAATCTACTTAGTGAGACTTACTACTGTTGAACTTAAGTCATTAGTGATGCTTTTGATGAAGGCATGTCAGACTTGCATGCTTGCTGTAAGAAGGCACAGGTCAATATGTGAATTTGAAATGTTGCTTTTCTTCATAGTGGCTCAAGGTAGCAGTCTTGTCTTGATTGACTAGTTTTTGTTCTGGAACTTGAAGGAACTCTAGAAATATCATGGTGGGATTTTTCCTCCTCCTCTCTGTTCCTAAACAGCTTTTAGTAACAAACACTTTTTGTTCTGTGCTGTATCTTATTACCTGTTTGTTTCTTATTGCTTGGCAGGTGAATTTGCCAAAACTTTTTTGAGTAATGCTTGAGGAGATAGCAGATACTTAAATCTACTTCCCTCTACCCAAAAATTTAAATGTAGCTTGCTTCTACCTGTACGCTGCAGTCAAATGATGTGATTTTAAGATTCTCATGAAAACTATTTTAATATAAAAGCAACAGCTGAATTTTAGCCAGAATCACTTTTCAAAGTGGTAATTTTTAATGGAGCGGACAGTGAATCCCATGCAGTAAGAAATGAAGTATATTCCTATATTTAGTTTTGTGATCTTTTAGGTTGCTTGTAGCAGATACTATTTAAATACTTAAGATTGTTATTTTATTAAAAAGCTACGACAAAGCACAGTGCATCTTAAAAATAGTATTTTTTTTTCCACTCCAAGTATCGCTGAAGTTTAAAAAATTTAAAAATTTAGTAATGAGGCTTACCAGAATGCCTTGGTTGCATTCAGAGGTTTATGGATATTGCAGTCCTGCTCTTAAGTCACTTCTGCATGCTGCATGGCTAGAACACAGCAGTCTGTGGTGCTTCAGCTAGGATGCAATGCTGAAGTGAAAAAATGGAAAAAATGGCAAAAAGTATTAGATATGTCTTCTGCTTACCATATTTTATATATTTTATGTATGTGCTTAACTAGAATTTCAAACCTGATGTTTTGTAGCTTAGCCTGTAAGACTGGAACGTCCACCTTGGGTCAGACTGGGACTTAGCAGTCTGTTTCTGAATCTCTAATCTCTGCTCTCTGTTCTGTCCCTGCCTTCACCCTTTCAGAATCAAAGAGTCTTCTGGGTGGCAGCAAGTGTTCACGAGTCCCTATCTGGACTGGACAATTGAGCGAGTGGCTCTCAATGCCAAGGTGGTTGGAGGGCCTCATGGAGACAAGGATAAGATGGTTGCAGTTGCCTCAGAGAGCAGTATAATCTTGTGGAGCATTCAAGATGGTGGTAGCGGCAGTGAAATTGGTAAGTGTAATTACTTGGTTTTGTTTTGTTTGGTTTATTTTATTTTATTTACTAGAAAGAAGTCTGTGAACTTATTTTGAGGAGTCAGTAATGTTCAGTAAGCGCTTTCACAAAGTGACAAAACAAGATGCAGTACAGCAACATGTTAGAGCATATTACCTTTTTTTGTGTCTTACGAAAAGAATCCTTTCTTTCTCAAAATCAAGAAGAAGGATAATGAAGTGATCCCTTTGCTGGGCAGAGACTAGCTAACACTTACTCAGTTCAGTTTGAGTTTTTATGTGAAGAACCGAATTAGATTTAAACTTTTCACTGGATTTGCATTCAAACCTAGGCACAAGGGAACTAAGCTTCTGACATGTCAAGCTGCAAATACTGAGTAGTTCTCCTCTTTCCTTGCCTTTGTCTTATTAAAGCCATATTTTACATGGAGATGATGAAAAGATTTCAGTTTTCTGTCAAATGTAGTTCATAAATGGAATTTGGAAGAGGATAATTTATTCTTTTTATAACTTGGGTGTCTAGGTAGGGAAAAAGCACACTCTGCTGCCCGAAGTATATAGGAATTACAGCTTGTACTCCTTGGCACTGAAGGACACATAATAAGAGAGGCTTTAAAACAGCAAGAAGAGATTTTCAGAAGTAAATGTTCCTCAGTACTGATCTGATGGTTTTAATCTGTCTCACTACTGTTCAAATACAGGGCAAGTTTGGGAGGCAGTGAAGGGGATGGTATTAGGAACTTTCCCTAGCCTGAGCCCTGGTGTTTGAGCACTGCCATTATGCTAGTAACAGTCTGTTTCTCTGGCAGCAGATACTGTGATCATATGTTAAATAAGCTTAGTACAAAGCGTGATGGCAATTTTCCTGTGCAGACASTTCTCTGAAACTGACTGCTGAGTTAATTGGTATTTAGATACTTGAAGTAGTAAGAATTAATGTGGTCATTAATTAAAGTCAAAATGACTAAATTTGTTTTGATACATTTGCTTTTACTTTAGAGTTTGCTTTAAAGATCCTCAGGCAATTTCTAGTTTTGTTACTGACTGTTGCTTCTCTTTGTATTGGAATGAATGGAGGCACTGAGTCGGATATGAAGAAGGGGAAAGGCAAAATTTTTGCAAGAGATCATACAGCCGAGTGCTGGCTTTTTTATTCGTGATTCATAGGGTTCTTGTATGTAATTATAATCAGCAAAACAGAAAAGGATGGTCCATGTTATTTAAAAAACTATGAAATGTGAGACTAAGTTGAAGGTGAAATCTCTGTTAGCATGGAGTAAATACTCTACCTAAGGAGCCTTTTCTTCTTGTATGCTTCATTTGACCAAATCTTACGCTAATAGACAGGGAAGAGTTAGCATGATGGCTGTACTACTTTAGTAGGTATTGCTTTAAGCACCATGCTATTCTGTTCCTCCTGTAGGAGCACCATTTTCTGGCTTGACTTTGCTGCTTGGGTTGTCTTAGGATTTGCAATGAGATACATAAAGCAAAATACCAGATTTTTGGAAATGAAGTATAAAGACATGCAAAAAAACCCAATGTGGACTCTACTTTAAATCAAAACTCTGAAACATGGCAACGTCATAAGGTTCTGACAACTCATATTATGACTAAATGTGGCAACAAACTTAAGGAAGCAGTTTTACTAAAGAGGCTGTACTGCTCTGAAGTGGCTTTGTGAAACAAAGCAAATGCCATTCAGTCTCTGTGGAAAAAAATGTGCCTAAAGGATTGAATCTTTAGTCTGACTAACATTAACCAGAATGCACTGTTCCTGTTCTGAGTCAAATAGGTCATGCCGCTTGGTTTAATAGATTAAAATATGTATGTGTTTAATAGTAGTAACTGAAATATAGTTGCCTGTTTTCTTTTTGTAGCACATGCTTGCAGTCTTGCTTTGGGTTAGAGATATAGTACGTTGCTATCATCTTGTGAAAAAAACTGCTTGTTCCAAACAGTCTTTGGAGCCTGGCGACAGCATACTCGGAAAATTGTGAGGGCTGGCATCTTCATTATGGAGCTCTCCCAGAGTGCTCTCTTTCCTTTCAATATTACTTACATAAGACACTGCTGCTGGATTGCTGCTGTAAGCAGTATTTTACGGAGAGGGGCCCTTAAGACAGGAGCCTGTCATTATATATATCATTGTCTCCCCTGTGGATGGGTCTCAAGATTGTTGAGCCTAAGCAGGACTGACACTTCAAATTCCTCCAGACCATTCAAGCTGTCTTCCTCAATTTCCTCGAACCTCATCCTTCTCTGGAGTAATCAATTCTAGTTGTTTCTGTGGGTTTTTTTTTATTATTGCCTTTTTTATGTGCCCTGTACTACTGAATTTTATCTGCATCAGATGATTATTTTGTGCCCTGGAAAACAGCTTAGCATCTTAATTAAAACATAAGTATACACTGAGCTTCCTGAGGTTCACTCTTGGGGTGTAACAGAGGGCTGCCTCTTGGTTGGGAATGGCATTTTGTTTATTTGAATTTTTCCAAAATAACATTAGGAAGTTTTCAAGCTATAGGGTACTCTTATTTATAGACTGGTGCTGCTGCACCAGTTAGAGGGCGTTGGTGAGGAGTGATATAAAGATGTAGAGTGAGTAGTGTAGAGTAAGAAACTGGGGAGTGAAGTTTGGTAATGTAATGTATCCCCCATAGTAATGACTTCTACAGCTAAAGAGGATGGGCATGTACTTACCAGCTATTAAAACTTAGTTTGGAATTACAAGCTGAGTTACTTACAGAGGCTGTTTACAAGACTATTTAGCTGCCAGACTTGGAAATGATCTCAAACCTCTTTAGTTTGATGTAACTTTTAAGTAACATGGTACAAAATAAAGTACGCTATTCAACTTTGCAGCTCAATAAAAATAATCGTACTGGACCTATGATGAGACTGGGAAGCTCCAAAGAGAGAGGTCAGATTCCCTGGGAAGGCAATATATGGGCTTCAGTAAACATACCCATTCCAGTTGCAGTTTGTATAATGAGCAGAGGCTATCCTTGCTCTGGGGTGCCTCTTGCAAATTGGGTTGAGTTGGCAGCACCCTACTGTTCTAGGTGTCTAGCTGCTCAGTGAGCTGGACTTATTTTTGCTTTGTTTGTTTATTTGACACAGTCATAATACCTTACAAGCTAGTAAACATACCAGCACTGCTAAACCTCATGGTGAAATGGTTACGAACATAAAGAATTTATGTGGGCAAGATTACAGTGAAAGATGTAAGCTAATGATTGCCTTTCCCCTCCCCACCTTCACACCCCCTCCATAGTTAAACAGTAGATTCTCAGCCTTACTTGCAGTTCTGTTGATCAAATACTGAAGCTATTTGGTGAAAGATAGGATGGAGTGGTTAACGTTGTTTTCTTGATATTGAGGAGCCTTTCTGAGATGTGGAAAAGCTCAGATGTTAAGGTCTATAATCATCAATGCCTGTCATATTTTGCAGTGTTTTAATTTTTATCAAATGAAATGTTCTTGATATCCCATTTGCTCTATTTAGAAGGCCAGCATTTGCTGGTAAGTCTTATATTCCAGATATTGAATAGTATGTGATGATTGGTAAAAACTATATAGATTAAACTTTTAATAGCCTGTACTCTCTACTCATGAACTATAACCAAACTTAAAGATCTGTAGATGACAAGAAACAGAAGGAAAGAAAGAAATAGGCTTTTGAAGGCTGCTTATTTTTTCAGCTGAGATGCAGATGCTCAAATACTTCTGCTAAAAGAGAAGTTTAATGTATTCAACTAGTATAGCATCAGGATTATTTGATCCTTTCTTCAGAATAGGSATGAGACCTTGTAGCCTTATTTAATTTCTAAAATATGTTTTAAGACTACACCTATTTGACTGTACTTTAAAAAAAAGTGAATAGGAACTTGTAATACTTTAAAAGGTAATTGAAAATTAGTGTGGCACAAATCTGTCTGTCTACCAAAAACTGTGGAATTACTGCTTCTTAAATGACAGTTCATAGTCATAGATAAATAAAAACAAATTAACTTACTTGCTGTAGTAGGGTATTTTTTATGTCTTAAGATGTATAAAGCCATTTGAGACTTTGGATTACAAGTGGCTATAGAAAAATAAGGAAGGCATATTTTGCATAAGCTCTTCTTCTTTCCCTTGCCTCCTTTCTCTTCCCCAAAGGATGGATTGCATCAGCAGAGATGACATCATGCTGTGGTTTAATTTAATGGATCCAGTTTTCCTCTTGCACGGTATATCACCTAGTGCACTGGGAACCCACTTCTGGCTGTTCATTACCTGCTACAATAATAAATGTGACAAATGATAATAGTGGAGAGATTCCATTGTTACTGTTTTTTTTCTCTTTATTTTAGAAGAGCTTCACAGACTCTTCATTTTTTGTAGGAGTGTTCAGTCTTGGAGTCCCTGTAGATGCCCTCTTCTTCATTGGCAACCAGTTGGTGGCTACTAGCCATACGGGGAAAGTGGGAGTGTGGAATGCTGTGACTCAGCACTGGCAGGTGTGTTCAATTTAGACAATTTCTTTCTGCATCAGTTTTAATAAGCTGACATGTCATTCTGGTAAAAAGAGAACAAAAGAATGTGTGAAATACTTTGTTTTCAGTTTTGACCTGCACTGCGGAGTCTGCCACTTGGGTAGCAGGGTACTGCGCCTGTGGGTAGAATGGTGTTGAATTGTTTGGTGGTACTACCAAGTGTGCTTTTTAGGCTTTTAAATAAAAGGACATGGTGCAGTTTGGAGTAATAAATGTCATCTATGAGTATATTTAAACTTCCTTGTGCAGCACTAAATTTGTAAGTGGTGTTTTACAATGGGAGACTCTCCTTCAGCAGAAATATATGTGGTGCTTGAAAGATTGATGTCTTGCATCTGGATGCTTTTGGTTGCACTGACTTTATTCCTGTTGTCAAAATGCATATTAAATAGACAGATTCTTGGAGTCTGTATGAGCCTGAAAAAATAGTTGAGCATTCATGTGACTAACAAAGCTTGTAACACAGCCAGATGTACATCTTTGAGGCAGAGCTGATCTGGGGCTCACTCCCATGTCTGCGGCGATGTTTCCTGACTAAGTTTTGATTCAGCTCTTAAGTGACAGTACTGTTAACAAATAACACCGATAATAAGCATGGGATAGTGCTGCTTCTGCAGCAGACACAGACATGTTAGGTTGGTCTCGAATTAAACAAAACATGTTTTTAAAGACCTATTGAAGCCTTGCAAAATATTCTGTTAATAAACAATTTAATGCTATGTGACAAACTGAAATTTAATGATATTTGCTAAAGGAGCAAGTTATAAGGAATAAAAACTATTGTCCCATTCATCTGCATTCTTTATCCAGGTGGAGGCACAAAAAGCTTTGCAATTACAGCAATTATTCCTCAGTTCGATTGACCATTCCTGTGGTGGTGAAAGCATTTCTTACTGAAGAGCAGAAAATATTTAGAAGTGGGCATATACCAGATGTCACAAAATAAGTTTTTTCAGGGGAAGGGAATAGTTCATTTTTAAAGAAAAGTTTCAGGGTGCCTTCTTTGCAACAGACTCTTTTGTTTGTATTAGTAAGAAAGACCTATAGGAAAATGGGGTTTTTCTCATCTCCCTTGAGAACAAATTCTTCTTGGAGAAGAACCCCGTAAATACTTAAGTGGCAGGATTGTACCTCTGATCTTCAAATGCCTCATGAGAATGCCTGATATTTACATAAGTGCTTTCCATGAGTTGCTTATAGCTTTGGGCTTTGAATGTAATTGTACTTGTTGCAGTGAGAGAGGTTTTGAAGAGCAGAGTGTGCCAATGCCCCATTCAGACCAAGATCTTGGTTTTATTTCAAGTTTTCTTTCCTGATGCCTTTCTGTCTTTTTTCAGAATTGCCTTTTCTAAACTCTACTTTAAGAAGGCTTATTTTGTGCCAGCTATCCTTCCTTAAGCTATGACTTTGGAATTGATATATTTCATCCTGAGGCTATGACTCTGACCTCTGTCTCTAATTGGTTTTGGCATCTCCTTCCCAAGTCTTGTAGATTTGAGCAGACTAGTCGAGGTGGTTTCCCTAGTACTTAATCCTCTGGCAATATTTTGGTGGCATGCAACAAGGAGAGGAGGTTGTGGGTGCTAGATATGTCGGCAATGAAATATTTAGTACAGGAGTGCTTAAAGGAAGCAGAATACTTAGCGTTGTGGAACATGAAGTAACAGAATACAGAAGCAATAGAATAGGACAGAAAAACTCCATTTGCTAAGTGAGGTTTCTCACTGGCTGTGTTCTACCAATGACTGTTATATAAAGTTGCTCTGTTTCTTAGTATAGGAGGAATAGTTCACATCTCAGCAGGTGCAATTTCTGATTTACTTCTGGTATCCCTATCTCTGCTCCAGAAGAAAGGCCCCCCCCACCCTTGTTTTGTCTGATCTCTCTGACTGGGTCGCTCAATCTCTGCTGTTGGCAGCATTGTAGAACCTCTTGCAGGACACAGGGCTGGTGTTCTTGATGGAAGCCGTTTGGATCCTCTTGCTTAGCCCTCTCCTTGCAGTTATAATGCCATCTGCAAGGGGATGAGTAAAGTGGTATATCTGTGGATGGGCTGCTTCTGCCTTCATCAGTTTTATAAATGTTTTGCAGATGGGAGAGCTTCCTTATACAGCTTTCGTCCACAGGCACATTGCACCCTGATCCAGAGACATTTAGGTGCTGAGATTTTTGTTTCTTGTACTTCTGCTCTGTCCTGCTCCTTTAAAGTAGTCTGGAAAAAAATCTTTTGAGACAGAGTTGGATCAAATTGTTTGATGCCTCATTTAATTAGGCATAGTGTTGATTTGGCTATGGGAAGAATAAGGTATTTTGAACAGTTCTATCTGAAAAAGAACTACGTAAAGGCATTAAGATCGAGAATAGCAATTCTTTTCAATAGTTGGCAAGGATCTTTCTTCAGGCCATTCAATTATCAATTATATGGGGAAATTCYAAGTGCTTTCCAAGAACAATTTATTTTTAGCATTGTCTCTGTGCTGCATTTTGGGTAAACTAAGTAAGAGCACTGTTGTTGAAACTAAGAAAGAAGGGCAAGTGCTGCCTCCTTTTTTTTTTTTTTTTCTCTCTGAAGATATGCAGAAGCTATTTTCATTTTGCAGCCTTTTGTAAGGCTGAGCTATAAGCTTAGAGAATGTTTTGAAATCTTACAAACTATCTTTAAATCAGGAAATGGTACTGGTTTAGAGTAGTAGCTGTTTGGGGAAAAAAAAATTTTCTTAACCAACAGATTCATTGTAGGCATTTTACAAATGGTTTTGTAAATCTCTGAAGCAATCAGAAAGATGCTGCTGGACAGAGAGAAATCAGAACTTAAGCTAAAATTTTCATGAATTAATATTCAGTGTCCATTAAATGGACAGAATGAAATATATGGAGTGCAGGAAAAAAATGGTATCAGTTTGTGCGTGTTTTGAATGCTCTGGATAAAATGGCTTTTGACTTATTCTTCCTCTGGGATGAAGCAAGAAAGTTGCTTGGGATTGGGGATCATAGGTAGGATAAGCAGAGCTTTTCCTTTGTCTGAGACCTCTCTGTCCCCTCTGAAGGAATAAACACTCCTTTGGAGCCTGGAGAGCGAAGAGAGGTTTGACCTTAAGTCATAGACCAGTGAGTAAAATATGACAGGGTTGCCTTCCAATTTACTTGATGTGAATGGACTGTATTGGAAAGGGGAAATCCTAATGGGGTTGGAGAATTTTTTTTTTTTTCCTCATTATATTATCTGCTAGAGGCTTAGATCTCCTTGGAGACTAGGAGGGGGCCACAAGGAAGAACTGCGGATTAAGGAAGGCTTAGGGAGGCAATGTTTAGTTCCTCTGCACATCAGCCTCCTAAGGAGTTGCCAGGAAGGGGGAAGTAGGTGTAGGACAGAAAGTGCAAAGTACATTCATTTGGATATCGAAAAAAGTAGCCTTCCTCTCTTGAAGCTTAGTTGCAACAATTTAGTAAGTTTTGTGCCTCCTCATGGAGAAGGATCCTCCAGAGTAGTTGTCAGTTGTGCTGGCTTGAATGCACACTTCTGATGAACTCCATGACTTAAGGTTTGGTTTGTTAGAGGAACACAGATAAGCATCTACCAGCAGTACTTTAAGAATGCTGGGGGTGTGTGTGTGTGTGTGTGTGTGAGCCTCCACAGTAGCCTCAGACCAGTACCAAACTTGAGTGGTCTTTAACAGAATGTACCCAAAATGTCTGAAAACTGAGGAAGGAACAACCCAACTTCTTGGATTTTTCTTCTGTTTGCATTAGGTTCAGGATGTTGTCCCTATCACAAGCTATGATACTGCTGGGTCTTTTCTGCTGCTGGGCTGTAACAATGGCTCTATCTATTATATAGGTAAGAAATGGGGGCAGGGCAGAATAAAAAGGAAGTGGTACAGGGAAGCTTTGTTCCTAAACAAACTCTTTAGTCTGGTTGTTCTAAGTCACATCAGAACAACACTGTCTATTCAGAGAAATAAACAATTGTCTCTTCCCCACAGACATGCAGAAGTTCCCGTTACGAATGAAAGACAATGATCTTCTAGTGACAGAATTGTACCATGATCCCTCCAATGATGCTATAACAGCACTCAGTGTCTACCTCACACCTAAAACAAGTCAGTATTGTATTTTGTTGGCATTTCTTGAAGCTCAGTGAGGATCTGTTACAGATGCTTTTTTTCTTTTTCTGAATGGCCTTTTTCTATTGAAGTATAGCAGGGTTAAAGCAGCTGCAATAGCACTGCACATAAGCAATGCAGTTTTCTGTATTTAATTGTCCTCAAATGAATGATGAACATTGGGAGTAGCTATATCCCCCTCACATCTGTACATTTGTATGTATGTATAAATAGGTGCATATGCTTTAAATATATGTACATATATGCCCGTACATAATGCATCATACATTAACGTATAATGTTATAACATAATGCACAGTACATCAGTGCTTGTACATAACGTACATTTGTTGGTTTTAGCGCTTTTACACAAGATATGCACTTAGATTATGGCTTGTATTCACTGAAATACTCTGTGTTATTGGGGGGAGGAAAGAGAACCTTGCCTTGACATCTAACTTTCTCATAATCGATACAATAAAAACCATTTAGATATGAGCAACAGCTACTGAATGATCTTCAGCTGTTGTGTCTATGCACTTTTTTGTAACTGTGGTACTGCTATCTTTTAAACTGAAAAAAACCTCCCCAAAAGCCCAGCTTGGAGGAACTGTTTATTCCCATATCTGTATTGATACCATAGTGACCTTTCTAACTGTAGTCATCCCTGTTCTTGCCTTGCCTTCCCATTTGCCTCCCACTAAGGCAGAAGTAAACAGTATGTGGCACATATTGACCATGTCACTGTGAAGAATGCCAAAATATCCTCTCGGAATGTAGAACAACATCTTTAATTGACTTTCTCTATCCCTTCCTTTAACCTCCAGGAGGGAGGAGAGGATGGAAGGGAAGGCCGTTGTTAAGATAGAGTTAAAGAGCATAGTATGAAACTGAACAAACTTTTTTTCAGTGGCACAACTTGTTCTCTGTTCATGAGGGGGGGAAAAAAAAGTGAATAATGTTTAAAATAAGTACCTTTCTTATTGTAGAAACTTGGAAGTACTATTTTCTATTGCCTCATTCCCTGCTCCCAGTAAGACAAGACCTCATGGCTGAGGGGAACAACTGTGTTCTTGCCTACTGTAGGTGTAAGTGGCAATTGGATTGAGATTGCATATGGCACTAGCTCTGGAGCAGTGAGGGTGATTGTACAGCACCCTGAAACAGTTGGGTCTGGACCTCAGCTCTTTCAGACTTTCACAGTTCATCGAAGTCCTGTTACGAAGATCATGCTCTCAGAGAAACATCTTGTGTCAGGTAATTTTTTTTTCTGCACAAAAGTTTGTATTGGTGGTTCTCCCCTCCTCCTGCTCCTTGAAATATTTGTATGCATTGCCTCGTAACTTGCTTTGTTCCCATGTACGATAGAAATGGGTTGGCCAGAGTTTTGGGTGAGATTTGCTTGGATCCTCATTCTTAAAGTGAACACTTCTTAAAACCTTTAGCATTTAAAAGACCTAGGTTTTATTTAAACAGATACTAGAACAGCTAACTTTTTGTGTCTCATTCCAAGGTTGCCATTAGTGGGGAAAAAAGGTTTTTAAACAAATGTATCCCCCTCAAATCTCATTTTTGTGGTCAGGTCCTTTAGGACTTGTCTTGCTTCAACCAACTTTCAGGAGCTTTCTGGGTTGCAGCAAAATGTATTCAGAAGAAATGAAGCCTTCCCATGGCTTCAAAGGCTGTTTGTGCTTCTGCTTTTCTCCACAGTCTCCCAGTCTTTGCTGTGTTGCCCTATTCTGTGCTTTGGACAGTGTCTGTTGCTCCCATGGAAGGTGCAATCTCTCCTCCCTCTGAAAGAATCTCTCTGGCCCAGAGTCCAGAAGCCAGGCCATAAAGAGAGATTTACTTTCTGCTGCCTTGCCACCCCAATTCTTTTGTAAAGGAACAGAAAACACAATATGTAATAAGCTGCAAACAAACAGCCCAGAGGCCACCTGTTCCCCTGCAACTTGGAACCGATTTGGTGCTATACCCTTAGTACCAATGGGAAGGGCACACCTGCATGTAGAAAGCTGAGTAACTGATGAATGAAATAATAGGGCAGACTTGTGTGATGTGGTTTATGCTTCCAGACCGCTCTTATGACATCTTGTCCTAGCATCTGCACACAGAGGATTGAAGTGTGCTGTAAGCTACTGGTGCTGACTCTCTCAGACCTTAATGTTTGTAGAACATGCTGCGTCCCCCCTGCCGTGGTTTGTTTCTTGAATTTCTGAGGGAAGAGGTAAAAGCGACTAGTAGAAAAAAGGACATCAACAACAATTCATAGACTGTTAGATAATTGTCTAGAGTTGCTAGATGACATGACATTGACTAAATTCTGCTTGATCACTCAATCTTGAAAAGTTATTCTATAGAAATCGTAGAGAAGCTTATCTTGAAAGTGTTGTCATCCCTTGTAAATGGTATTTACACATCTTTTCCTTTCTAGTTTGTGCTGATAACAACCATGTACGGACATGGACTGTAACTCGGTTCCGGGGCATGATTTCAACTCAGCCAGGCTCGACACCTCTTGCATCGTTCAAAATATTGTCCCTGGAGGAAGCAGAGAGTCATGGCAGTTACTGTTCTGGAAATGACATTGGTAGGACATCTCTCAAGTGCTCCGTGCTGGGCCTGTAGGTTTACTGGTCTCAAAGGTTCAACAGTGGCTTTGAACCTGGTAACAAGCAAGTCAGCTGGAGCTCTTATATACTGCTCTCCCCTTGAAAAGATGTTAGGGATCTGTAAGACTCATCTGGAAATATTTACTGCTTGGGCTTTATAAAGTGAGTACACTTAAGTGGGGTTCATTTAAATTGATCATTTTGAAGATGACAAGAAAGAGAGGAGGAAAAACTTTTTGTTACAGAAGTTATACATCTTCCCTGAGCAAACTGAAGTAGCTTTTTACTTTTCTTTTAAATAGAGAATGATAGAAAGCACAGGAAACTGCACTGAAGCAGATGACCATGGAAAGATTTGGGTTTACTGCAAATTCCAGTTAACTCTTCAGCAGGGGTTAAATAGTGCACAGTTGAAAAGTTCTTAAATGAATTTGAAGTTGTGACAAAGTTTGCAGAGGCCCTCAAACTGCAGAGGCAAATGAAAAAAGAATGTGTCTATAGCAAGATACTCAAGGTATGCATTTGATAAATATGCGCACCCAGGTACCCACAAGTAGTTTCCTTTATCATCTGTCTTTGAGTCTTGCAAATGAACCTTTGATGGATAGGATGCTCARTGAACACATGGTGGGGTCAGTAATAGCGCAAGAAATCTGATTTGTCTGTTGGACTTATGGAAGCTGCAAAATAAGAAAGCACTTATTCTTGTTATAAAGGCCTATTGTAGGGCTTTGTACTGACACAGTAATTCCTGTGTGAAACAGGAATTTATGGGAAACTCAAGAATGTGTTCCTTTAAAACAAACAAACCAAAAACACTCTTAAGATTTGTACCTGTAGAGGTTTCTAACTATTGGATGGCTTTTTCTAACTATTTGTCTTCTTTGATTCCCTGGGTGTGATGCTTTAAAATTGCAGTGGTCACACTAATATGAATTTGGGTCCTCAGGCGTGTGTGGGGAAGAAGGCGAGGGAACTGAAACAAACAAAGTGATCTTTCTTTTCTCTCTAGGACCCTTTGGTGAGCGTGATGATCAACAGGTGTTTATTCAAAAAGTTGTTCCCATCACAAATAAACTTTTTGTAAGACTGTCTTCAACTGGGAAAAGGTACCTCCAAAGTAGTACTGACTTTACTGGCCAAGCTCTGCCAGGTGCAAGTGTTTGACCTGGGGTTTCTCTTCCTGTAGAATCTGTGAGATCCAGGCAGTTGACTGCACTACCATATCATCATTTACTGTGAGGGAATGCGAAGGATCCAGCAGAATGGGCTCCAGGCCACGCCGCTACCTCTTCACTGGCCATGCAAATGGCAGCATCCAGATGTGGGACCTGACCACAGCTATGGACATGGTTAATAAGAGTGAAGACAAGGGTAAGTTGTGGTATGGTTCTTTTTCTGCCCTCACATGTACACAAACACTGTAAGTGGACTCAGGCACTAAGAGCTGTCTCTTTCAGATGTTGGAGGTCCAACAGAAGAAGAGCTGCTGAAGTTGCTTGACCAGTGTGACTTGAGTACGTCTCGCTGTGCCACACCCAACATTAGTCCTGCCACCTCGGTAGTTCAGCCAAACCGGCTGCGGGAATCTAATTCCAGGTAGGTCATAGAGGGAAGGCACTGGCTGCAGACACCAAAGAGTGTATTTTTCAGATAGATGGAGAATGGTTTGGTGACCTAAAAAGCCCCTGATTCCATGACCTAAGTGTCTTGAACTACACATGCATATACTCCTAGATTTCTGTTGGTTTATACATATGCAGATTAAAGTATTTTAAGAGAGTGTGAAGTAAGTGATTTGGAAGCTCTTGTGTGGGGGTTGAGATGAGTATATGGCTGTTCTATGGAGAGTGGCAGTAGTGGGCAGGAGCAGGGTATGCAAAAGAACTGGCTGCTGTTCTCCACCTAACATCTGCTCTCTTTGTTTCTTCTGAAGCCTCCAATTGCAGCATCATGAAACAGTCCATGAAACAGCCACGTATGGTTCTGTGCGACCATACAGAGAAAGCCCCCTGTTGGCAAGAGCAAGGCGGACGGAGAGCTTTCACAGTTACCGGGACTTCCAGGCTTTTAACTTATCCAGCAAAAGTCCAGTAGAAAAGGCATCTGCTGCAAATGGCAACCCAAGCCAGACAGAGGCCAGGAAGGCAACAGCGGAGGTCAGTGCAGCTGACAGGAAGGCAGTCCTGACAACAGCACTTGAAGTGCGAGGCACTGGCATGACAGATGCAGGTGGGTGTTGCAGTTCAGAGGTTCACCGGCTGCCAGAGAATTCTCTGGATCTCAAAAGAAGAGGGCCAGACGAGGAGAGTGAAGCCAAAGCAGAGAGCAAAAAGAAAATGGTGTTTGAAGGAGCTGGGTTCCTGGGACGGAAGAAGGTGCCTCTCCTGGCCTCTGCCCCACCAATCTTTGCAGAAGGTGGGCCTGAATTACCTGGTGCAGCTTCTCCATCACCTACAAAGACAGCTGCCTCACCACGTCACCGGAAGAATGACTCATCCTGCCAAGACTATGGCTTGTGAAAATGTGACTGGTTGCAAAGATGAGGTGCAGGTGCCCTCTGGCCAGTAGCAGACATGACATTGTGTGGTGTGGGTTTCTTTTTGAATGGGGTTTTGTTCTGATGTCCAGAATGGAACTTGCAAGGAAGCAGGTTAAGAGAAAGCACCTGGCTGCTGCCAAACATTTGACGAACCCTCCACATTATGTATGGCTTTATGTAATACTCCAAAATGTAGTATGGTACTTGGTCCAAAATATTGTTGTGCATTCTTGCGTAAACATGGTCAGGCATGTGCTATATGTTGTGATTATTTTTGTTTTGGGGGAAGGGAGGGTAAGAGAGGAATACATGGTTGCTTAGTAGAAGATGTCTTTTAGACACAGCCATGCATTGCTCTGCAGAGCTGCTGCCATCATCTTGGCATTTCTGCCTAACTTAACTTACTTACTTACAGCGCAGCCTCCCTAGTCTTGTTTTATGAATGGGATGAATATGGCTCCCTTGCTCTGTATGCTGCTGACTGAGATCCGAAATGTTTTGTCCAGATGGAGGAAGCTGTTTAAAATAGCATATTATATTGCCTCTTATTGCTAATAAATTGCCAGAGAAGTGTTGCTTGTGCTTTCTGAAAATGTGTGGTATCAGATGATGGGTTTTGCTGATTGTGACTGAGAGCATGCATAAAAATATGCTTGATGTAATACACAGAACTGGTAGTCTCTTGAGGGTTTCCTTGTCACTTTCTCTGGAAAAAAGGACAGAGATGAATATGGGAGTAGGTCTACTGTTGTGGTATAATAATTCTCAATTACAAGTGCCTTGACATGATGTTTCCTACCTGTGTTGCACTGGCTGCTTGATGTTTGTTCCTAGTTCACTGTGGGTGGTGAACAAATCTTGCTGCCTGTAGTGATATCAGTAATATGCAAGTAAAGGGGAAGGCTGTGACAGCAAGTGTTAAATAGGGAGCGGGTGAGGAGTTTTTCTGCATTGGAGAAAGCATGCTTAGAGTTGAGCATTATTTGATGGCTTTTTTATTTTTATTTTTATTTTATTTTTTAACTTGAGCAGAGAGGTGGGAAGGGAGAGAGACAGAAAATGCAAAGGGCAAAACAATTCCATAGGAATTCCTTCACTTGTTCTTTATTTGTACCCACACATGAACACAATTTTGTGCTGGAGCTTGGTCAGGCCAAGAAAAGACATAGCTATCCTGCCAGGAAGGCTGCTTTTAGCCACATGCTGCATTTTGGACAGGTAAAAGCTTGTCCTTTAAAAAAAAAAAAGACTCAACTGTGAAAGGTAGAAAAGAGACAAAGATGAGAACCAGTATTTTCACAGCCTTTGTCTATTGTATGACTTACTTACTTAGGGATTTTCAAACTGTTCTTATCTTTCTTACTTTTTCAGGATGTCAGTACTATCACAAAACTTAGCATATCACAGCATCACAGAAGAGGGGAGGAGAAAGAAAAAGCTAACAACTAACCTCACCCAATAAACAGTTCTTCTATGTCTTAACTAGTAGGCATGGGGTAGGGAAGCAGTCCGTGCAGGCTGCTTTTGGCAAGACACCCACTTTCTATTTTCTAGAGAAGGTGGCTGTGGTATTCAGAGGTGGGTATCGGTGAACGTGGTGTGCTCCTTGGTGACTGTGCTGAAGCCTTTGATGACATTGACAAGATCCTCTTCATCTATGTACCGCTAGGAAGAAAAAAAGTCACGTAAGCCAAAGGTGTACCAGACCAAATGAGATCATCATCTTCATTTAATTCTACGCCCCCACCCACACAGGCTCTGAACAGTCAGGTCAAGTAAATGCATTTTTTACCTCCATACCTCTTTTCCTCTTTCTTCCAACACAAGCTAAGGACCTAAAGCATTCAAGCACCTGACCCTAGAACAACTAGATTTTCATAGTAACAAGAAGTGGAAAAAAAAATTACTATATATCATCTTACAAACAGTAAATAAAATAGTGTTTGTTACAGTGTGATGGAGAAGTCAGAGAGATGTAAAAAAAAAAAAAAAGAATACATGTTTACATTTGGTTTTGGTACAACAACCAAGTCACCACTGATTTAGGTAAGATCTTGTTCCTCGAGCTTCTAAAAAAATGCCTCAAATCCCTCAAAATGCACTCATGCAAATACATTGAGCCAAATTTCTGGCATATTTTCTGTATAGTTTACAGATGGATGCTCAAATGTCATGGCAGTCTTCCTTCAGTGACTCCATGGGCATTCTTGACTCTCCAATGAAACAGTGGCAGGAGAAACATTTTGACAAACCAGTGCTATTCCTTTACTCTTCTGTGAGTTTGGGCAAGGTCAGATAGATAGTCCAAGCAGGCCTCTCGTGCTGGCAGAATGAGGTCTCTCAAAGGAGAAGGGTTTGCATGTGCTAAAATGTAAATAAGAGGAGAAGGGAAAGAAATCTACTGAGGGCCTCAGAACCACCTCTGCTGTTTCTCCATTTCTGTCCTGACAGTTTCTTGTTGCAAAAGAAATATCCCATGCTGTCCTCCCAGTCCCCAGAAATGTTTCTTCATGATAGCCCAAAGCACTCTTTAGCATCATCTGAGCCAAGCATAGTTGCTGGCTTCGAGCTTGCTGCTGCTTTGTCTTTGTTTCTCATAGCTTGATACAAAAAAACTGCCTTAAGCCAGCCACGTAGGCACAGTAACTATTGAAGGAAGAGTTAGAATCCAGGGTTTTCCTGAGTGAGTCATACGACAGACCTCCAGCCATGCAGCCTGCCTTGCTGCTTTCTGCACAAACCTCTTCAAGAACAGAATATACCATATCCATGCAGAAACTGCAAACAAACAAACAAACAGAGGGGTTTTTGTGTGTGTGTGTGTGGGGGGGAATGACATGTATATGGACAAAGGGGAGTCAGTCAGTGTAGCCACCAACCTGGAGTTCAGGAGACAAGTTCCTCAACTAATATTCTTCTAAGGAACTAGTTAGCTCCAGAAGGAGTTGGAAGCAGGAGAGAAATAAACAGACTGTTTCCACAGAGAAAAGAGATCACCAGTACTGTTCTGTAGATATCTGCGCTAGGACACTTCAGCCATCCAATGGATTCAACAGCAAGATGGAAAAAGGTGGGGGAACAACAAAACTTGCAGAAAGCCCCAAGTTACTCAGCCTCCCCCCCCGGGTGTGCAGGTTTGCAAGCTAAAACAAATCATAGTGTTTGTTAGCACTGAGAAGCAGGCAGTTAGGAGCAAGAGTTTCCACTTTTGACATCAGGAGTGTTCTTTTGGCTAACTAGATTTTTATAAAGGAATATCCTAGGTTGACTGTTAGCCTGCAAGAAATAAAATCATGAAGCTATGACAGCTGTCAGAATGAGGCTCAAGGTCAAGTCAAAAAAAAAACCAACCAAACAAACAATTTGAATGTTAGGAACTGTGAGAAAAGGAATGGAGTGATCAAAATAGAAAATTACTATGTTGGGGTATAAATCTGCTGTGCACACACATCTTGAATGTGCACACCTCCACAAGGATATGGTATAACTGCAAAAGGATCAGAGAAAGGTGGCAATAGTGGTCAAAGGAATGGAATTTTTCTGTAAGCCTAATAACCAAGTAGGCTATGTGGAAAATGTGCAAAGGGAAGAGCACAGATATAAAGGAGTTCAATGAAACGGAGGGTAGCATGAAGAACGCAGGGAAGGTTGGCCTCAGTCTCTTCCAGCACAGGTAGTAGCAGTTGAAATCACAGAAAACTAGCAGAAGAGTCTCAACCAGATGAAAGAAGACAGCTCTGCACAGAGCTTATAGTTAAGTTGTGGAACCCCTGAACAGTTTCAAATGTGGCCCAAGAAAGTAAGGGAAGAAGCAGCCACTGAGGGCAATTAACTACAAAGCCAATACTGCTGGCTCAGGAAGTCCATGAGCTAGCTGACAATCAATGCAAGCTGTAAAATTATCCTGCATCTGCACCTACAGGAACATTGCCTGGACTTAAGCATGCTTACCTCGGCTTTATCCTTGGTCCTGCTGTTCTTACAGTCTAAGCAGGTATGGCAGCAATGGTAGTGACCCCAGTAGTACAGCATACATATAGGTTCCAGCCCTTCTAAATGCTTGGAACATTGAAGAAGAACTCCCAAGGAAGTGCCTTAGATTTATAAGTGATACCATGCTCCTCCAGCTCACTTCATATTTTGGACAAGAGCCAATCAATGACAACCATATACACATATTAACTTTATTACTACTTGACATGCCCTTCACACCCATCCCTTGTGTTTATTTATTTATTTATTTATTTTTAAGAACTCTTCTACTTAGCATTAGCTTTGGCTGGGGGGCGGGGGGCAGGAAATACTTCCTTCTCGCTGGCCCCAGAACCCAGGCCAACACATTTGCTCAGGGGAGGCTGGGGGCTGGCAGTGGAGTGGTGGTGGTCTACATATAAAGCCTATTTCCTGGGGCCAAAGAGGAATGGCAGTTGCCATTCTCCTGGACTCAAGAAACATAACTTCTTATACCTGAGTGTTCAAGTCCACTATGGTGACACTGGGCAGTCCTGTCCTAGCCATTCAGGAGGAAGAATGTACTCATGCTCTCTTGCTCTCATTTTCTCTCTCTCTCCCCCCCACCCATCTCTCTCTCTCTC
>NW_020451082.1:1112293-1114489 GCF_003343035.1 Apteryx rowi
CCCAAACCTCTAAGGCACACAGCTTTGAAACTATTAAGAGCAGCTTGTGAGTGTTTACAGCATCATAACCTCTTGAGGCCTAACCAATATGCCAGCAGCAGTAGTAAATGGTTGGTGGCAGACACACTCTCTGTTTCTTGGTTTGACTCGCAATGGACTAGTCAAGAGAAGAGCCTCGTGTCCAGGTACAGAAGCAAATAGTCAACAACCTTGATTTGGCCCTTCACCAAGAGAGCCAACCTCTACCACACTGATTCTCTCCCACTGCAACCAGACTACACAGCAAACTTCATTCTGAGCATTGACTTTGCGACATTTACTTTCCTGCCCTCCGCAGCAAGCACTCGGCCATTCTTCAGGCTGCAAAGAGTTGCTTTTGTGCTGGCAAGTGGTGCCAACATCTTAAGGAAAAACTCTGCCAGTTTCCTTAGCCTTTCAGAAGAGCTGTGACCTCTCCCATTTCAAAGGACATAAGGTCTGTCCTCATGCGTGCCTCCCCCTCCCCCCCCGCCCCCACAACCCTGGCTGTTTAGTCCTATGGTGACAGAGTTTGATGTCATTTGTCGTCACTGCTAGATGAACTGAGGGTTCCTGTGATGGCTGCATAGGGACTGAGCAAGAGCAGAGAGTGGGTCCCCTCAGCACACTATTACAAGGCCACAGAACTGGAGTCACCAGACTGCAAGCCTCTACTTCTGGCACTAGACGTGTGAGGATGCCATGACACAACCCTATACACATTTGCTGAAATGCATGGAGAGAAAAGCCTATGAGTTCAAGATTTGTGTGCCAAGTAGGTCATGGAGTTATTGGTTCAATGGAAACCAAGGAGTGATGTGCAAGAGTGTGGACCTTTTACATCCCATTAGAGCAGTATGTGGTCACCTGCAGCTCCAGAAGGGAGCGGTAGGCAGGAGGATCTTTTGAGGATCTAATCTCTGACCATATCCTCCTAGGTCTTTGATTATATCTCCAGGTACTTTTGATAGACTGGACAATATTTTCATGATTCTAACAAAACATACAAATCGCTAGCAGCTGACACACAACAGCATCACAGAGGAACAGGAGTCCTTACCAAGCCACGACCACTGCAGCCATGATTACGAATAATGGCATCCCAAGCTGATTCTTCAACAATAGACTTTTTGTCATAGATGTCAATCAGCTGGCTGACACTACGATGAAGAGAGGCTTGGGAGTATGTGCGACTTAGCTGCCTCTGACTTGGTATCCGTGCCACAGAAGCAATATGGACATTGCGGTTGTTTCTGGGAGAACCAGCTCTTGGGATTTTAGTATCTGCCAGCCCCTAAGAAGAAAGCAAAAAAACCAATAAATCAAAAAAATAAAGGGCATGGTCTCAAACACTTCAGTTAACAAAACAAAAGAAGAAATCAGGAGTGGAAGAGACCAGAAAAGTCCACGCTTCAAAAATCAAGCACAGATATAAACAGAAGAAAAAAAAAATGGACCTTTCCCCATTGTCAGACAGTCGTACAATTAAAAAAAAATAAAATAAAACAAAAAAATCAGGGATTTCCCTGACCTTTTTTCTTTTTTTTTTTTAATTAGCCAACAGGCAGAGGTCCAAAGGTTTTGACTACCAGAATGATACTCCAGACTTGCACAGCAAGAGCATGCTAGCAGACTTGCTTTTTCTCAGTTAACATGAACAGGGAGTAGGCATTCACCCACCAGGAAAAACACATGCCACATAAGATGCCTTCATGCATGTTCTTTGGTTTGGCTGGCACATCACACATCTTGCAAATATCCAAGCTAACAACTCTACCTCCATATGCACTGTGTAACTTTTGAGAGTGACACTGCTTGATGAATCGGATGTGTCAGCAACAGTCTCAAACTGAGATTAAAGAGAGGGAGGAAAAGCATCAGGGCAGAGTAAGGCGCAATGGCAATGTGCATTCTGCTCCTTACAGAGGTTGTGAATTAGCTGCAGCTCAGTGAAGGGGGGGGGCATTGTAGCAGGATGTGAGGGAGTAGGGAAACTGGCAGAGATGAGGTGCTATTTAACTTTTAACTGGTCATCAAATACTGTGTGGGCAGCCAGCACTGCTTGCTGCATGACCTCGCTAGCAATTGTAAAACACAAGCAATTTTGGCACTTCATAGTAGCGCTATCCTAGCTTTTCAGATTAGTCCTTCAATTGATGCACTGTAGAATTTTCATTT
>NW_020451082.1:1114998-1154998 GCF_003343035.1 Apteryx rowi
TTTTTTTTTTACAGAATTATAACTTGCTATAATAAAAAAGATGCTAAGCCTTCCCTTTTATCACTCACCAGCAGTCCTTCTCCCATCCCTCTGGTGGTCCCGATGTGGCTTTGTGTGCATGCATACACACAGGCACACTTTGTTAAGGTTCCCAGCTTTTCCCTGGTCAGACTCACTCTCCCCCAAATCTTCCTAGCAAGGAGCTCATCCTAGAGCATTCCAGCTGGATGGTGTGTGGACACTAGAAAGACAGACTCTGTTCCTAAGTCCTGTTTTTTGCAGGAACATTTCATGGAAAAGACTGTCAAAATGGATCCTGGTTAGCCATTCACAACAGACAGTTGGGTCCACACAAAAAGTTCTTCTGAAAAGTATGTTCTACTACCTATTTTCTCCCAGCATGCCTCTTTGAAAACCTACCTTCCAGATGCCATAGCTTACACAGGCCTTTTCTCCACAGTTCTACTGCAGACAACAGCTAACATCAAGTGGGCAGCAGTGGCTTTGGATCTTTCTGTTACTACAGATCCAAATGTTGTCATAAGGCATCAGAAACACTTCAGGTCCTGCAGACCAGGTGCTGCAGGAATCTTTCTGGACTAAATGCCTGTAGCTGGGTTCTCTGTGAGGATACCTCACACCTTCATAGGTAGACCAGACAGCCCCTTTCCAATCCTGGACAGCCATCCTTTGCTAACCAAGAGTGCAACAAAATGATGGAGGTAAAAACGTCCAGATAAAAGAATAACAAGAGGGGTGCAGAACATTGCATTTTGCCCAACATACCGCATGGGTTTCACCTGATGAATACACACTCATTGGTGATGTTCTTTTCTGGAGCGGAACTAAAGGAGGTCTGTCTCGTGCATAGGGTTGCTTGTGGACTTTCTTTTGAAGAATTAAGGAGAGAAGAATAGCCAAGAGGATCAAACCTAGAACTACCATCAACACTGCAAACCACAGCTCATTGTAGAATTTTGCACTTTTGGCCTCCACTTTGTCCTTCTCTCCAGGTGTCGTCAAGATCAGACCTGTAAATATCAAGAGGGAGTAGGGGAGAAATGGAATGTTATTTGAGAAAGTCATTTAACAATATGCAATCCCTTTTCTCTCTAATAAATTAGGCAGAAATTTAAGTCAGTTTGTTGTCATGTGCTTATTTGCACTTATGTTCAAGGTGGCATAATGGTTCAATATGCTAGCGGGCTATAATAAAAAGCTTACTACCCTCAAGAGACCCTGCTTAAAGTTCTGGCATTGCTGCTCAGGCTGGAAATCACCACTGCATCAGCAGCTCCTGAGAAAGGAGGCGGTGGAGGTGGAATGCAAAAAAAAAAAAAGAAAAAAAAAGGAAAAAAGGGTTCTCCAAGTAACCTTGAGGAGTGAAAACGACTACAGTAATTTCAGAGAGGCACAGAGAGAGGACATTTTCTCTCTCTCTCTCCAGCACATTGCCAATACTGTGTGGTGGCAGGCCTGTGCAGTTAAAAGGAGAGTGGGAGAAAGACTGAACAGAAACTAGTGATAAATTAATACAAAACAAAACAACATGAAATATCTTATTCTTCCTTCCCCAGCTTATTAGAAAAAATCAGCCACTTGGCTTTGCTCACACATGACACAAGCATCAGAAATTTCAGTGACAGGAATTCCTGGTTATTTGCAACCCAACATGTGCATCCAGATTCTTTGCTAAAGAATTCCCATCATCTTCACTTGCAAGCCTCCGCTGCAAGTTGCCTGCGCTGCTGATCCAGTTGGCAATATACTCTGGATACAACCAGCAGTCAATATAACAAAGGAACTGACTGTGGAAGGTGACAGATGTAGAGCAACTGGGAACATTTTACATCATCTCTGCTGCAGCCTGGCCTGAAATTCTGCAGGAGGATGGAGCGAGATCACAAAAAGGGACATGATGGAACTCCTGTGCAAGAAGTAATTGCAAAGACAAGGCCCATCTGTTTTAAGAAGATGCTGAACAAGAGGCCACTCAACCAATAAATAAATGAACAAAAGCAATGTCAGAGAGATACATGAGGACAGGAAATGGTTCCCGCTTAACTTTGTTTCCCAGAAAACTAAGGAGATGGGAAACTGAAACTTTTTTGTGGTTGGCATCTACAAGACAATAGACAACAGCTGACTTGGATTTCATCACATCAAACTACTTCAATTGCATGAAACAGGCAAAGAGCCTGGACAGCAGGAAAACAGTAAGTGCTATAAACCTGGTCTTTCCAGTGTGACTTGTGACACTATCTTATGTGACATTCTCATAAATTGGTTAGGGAAACACGTCCCAGGTGTAACTGCTAACCATAAGTGGCTGAAGGATCATACACAAGGAGCTGGTGCTTTGCTTCTTTCTTTGGATGGAAGGACTTGTTGAGGGGACAGGGAGAAGAAGAGAGGATGTGTATTTTCATTGTCAGACTAAGGAGGAATGTGGGAGGAAAGGATTAGAATTCAATATAATCTTAATTTGGAGCTAAAAATCTGAAAAAGAACAGATACTATACACTACAAAAAAAGCACTACATTTGGGAGCAAATTAATTGACTGTGTGAAAATAAAAGAAGAAACCATTACAAGGCCACAGAAAGGATCTGAATCTGATCATGATGTAAAGAAACTGAAATTCATCCATGGCAAAAAAGACACATTATCTGCATACCTTATACTTAAGGCACTAAGGATCTACTGATGAGATTCCATTCTGTCTGGCATGTACTACATATCAAATACCTACCACAATCACATAAAATCAGTAGGTGCTAGATAATTTCTTCATGTATTTACCAAGTCCATCTCCAGTGCTGTATTTGATGACTGGTGTCATGGCGGTCCCCTCATCAGTGATACAGGTCACTTGAAAGAAAAAGGCTGAGCAAAAAGGTGGGAAAATGTATCAGCAGGAGAAAAGAAAATTCTTTAGGTGCTACTTTTTCACCATGATCCACCAGTAGAGGCAGCCAAGTCTGAGAAAAGCCAAGTTATATATGGGCATAGCACATAACCCAGATAAGCCCCACATCAGAGCCTCATAATCCCTTATACCAGGGTATTAAACTTCTAAACTATAAACTATGGCAGATCATAAGCAGCCCCCACTATGATGTTGCCACAAATCATATTCCCATTTTACCACCCAATCTTCCCTCTTCCAATGACATGCAATTAGCAACTTTCAATTTATTCATCATTGTGCCCCAAATCCCTCATACTCAGTTCATGGCTGATTCAGACTTGTTAAGAACATTTGAGTTAAAAAAAAAAAATTATTAGCATCATTGCAGTAATCCAGAAATAATAAAAAAACAATGAAATCCCTTAAATACCACAAAAGCATTTAAAAACAGAAGATATCTTTTCTTGTTTTTTCCCCCGTTGTCAGAGTTTGCTTGTATTTTAAAGGCCACAAATTTTTGAAACAAAAACCACCATTCAAAACACGGCTGATTCCAAGAGCTGCTGACTTGATTTGCTTTAAAGAAAAAAATCAGGCTCCACAGTCTTTTCTGAGGCTGATGACTTCCATGTTTTTTCAACCCTGAAAGGTGGAATTGCAGCCAAAGTCCAGGATTTGGGAAAACTCTCACAGTGAACCAAAGCATTATCACCCAGCCAAGTAAAACATTTAAGGGAAGCTTAGCTCCTAGGTGTTTCATTTCAAGCATCTGCTTAGATGCAGTTCAGTGATTTGGGGCAGAGCACTCAGCAAAGATTCAGAGGGTAGTCGTAGGCAGCTAGAGCTGTTTCCTAGATTTCCATTCATTTCTCCACTTACGAGGAAGAGCAGGAACAAAGCCCACAAAATGAACCTCACAGCGTCTCTGAACCAAGCTCTTGGTTATCTGGTTGGTAGAATCTAGATTTCACTCCTCCAGCTTCTTCCCCTATTCTACAGCCCAGATATGCATGAGAGCAGTTTTGATTTTTTTTTGATATTTTTAAACAGAGGGGTTGCACTCAGTTAGCAAGTGACAGGTGTCTCCTGTGCTCTTAGCTTGGGGTGGCTATGGAGAGATATTTCTTAAATTTAGCACACAATAATATTAATTTAGCCCAACAGTATTTCACAGAGAGAAAGATATAGGAAATTGAAACTGACTTTTGTCAGATGTCCGTGGCAAATACAGCTCAGTGTCAAAGCCACTGTAGATGCGCTGTCCACTCTCAGTTAATGCGTACTCCTTCAGGCGTCCATTCAGTACAAAAGTTCGGCTCCAGTCTATGTGGATGGTAGATAAATTGCTGACAACTGAGAATGGAGCTTTGTACCACGGTGCTGCAGAAGAAGGAAAAAGCTCATTTCTAGGCAACAGGCATAACTCTAAGTTATACAGCATAGAGACAGAGACTAAAAAATGATACAAGCTCGCTCGCTCTCACATACATGTGCGTGAAGAGGAAGATGCAAGGATAAAAGAGAAAGCTGCCCCGGCATGCCAGCCTCTACGTCGAGAAATCAGAAATGTCTCATAATATCTTTACAATCAAAGCATACACCTCCCTTCCTCTGCCTTTCAACATGTGGCATAAACACAAAAACTGTATAAGCTAAACCCCAGCTTAATAGGGGTGACAGGGAGATATAGGAGGTTGTATGCCTTCAGCTTGTACCTAACAGTATACCTGGCTGTGGAAACCAAACTGGCTAAGGAAAGAATGCTTTTGCAAGCCCCAAGATATTGCCCAAGATTATCTTTTAACGTATGCAAATACATGAAAACATTGTGTTTCAGAAAAGCAAGAGCAGACAGCAGGCAGAGAGAACAGAACCACAAAACTCACTTTGGGGAGGAAGAGTTCATCAGTTGGGCTCAGTAGCCTGCTGACAAAAGACTTAAGGCAGTGCTTTCTTGTGCCTTTGTCATTAAACCATGTGCCCGCTGTGTGCTGGTTTGTTCATAAGAAAGCAGCTTGTCCAGCTGCACTTTGCTGCTAATTGCCCAATTTCACCAAATCAAGTCTTCCAGGCAAGAAGAAGGAGACCTTCAGACTGACTCAGGAGAACAGGCTGGGAGTAGTTCAGCGAGGCAAGAAAAACAAGACTGCAGAAGGGCTGCAGACCCAGTGGGCAGGGGTTAGAAACTGGCTTTCAAACCCTTTCATTCTGGATACCTGGTTGTTATGAATTTTCTCCATTTAAGAGTTTGTTATAATGTTCTACCTCAATAGCGTGCAATTTAACAAAACACAGCTTTAGAGATGAAGCCTTTTTTTAAATGATCACTTTAAAGAAAATCTGGGGCTGTTCCACCCCAGATTTTCAGCTGAGGATCCCCCACAATGTAGCAGATAGATAGATACATTTTAATAACTACTAGGCAGAACTAGCAATTGCTGCTAAAGGGTTTTCTGGAAAGGTGATTCTGAAATCCTGACACTCAGGGTATATGATAAAAAGTTAACATCCTCTGTCCTGATTTGGCAGGCTGAGGTGAAATGCCCATCTCATCTGTTATAGAATGACTCTAGCTACAGCACCATAGATCTTTTCAATAAAAGCTGATGTTAGACTACTACAAATTCAGTTTTGATGGTAAAATCTATTCTGACTGTAGGCACAAGTCCTGCATGTTTAATTTCCATGCAGATCACCACATGACCATAAAGTACTGTGTGGTTGTTTGATAGTAACAAATTCTTACTTGAGGATCCATTCAGATTAAATCCAAGTAAAACTCCCATGGGCCCTGGCAGAAGTTTGGCTTGAATTAGGACAGTAAGATTATTCCTGAAAAGAATCACCAGGTCTCTTTTAAGATGTCCACTTTTCCCAGGGATTGTTTATGGCAACATTTTTTATTACTGCATGTCAGTCTTCTAGTATTGCTTCAATATTTTATGTTCTATAACTTTGCTGCCCATTCTCAATAAAATAAAAGGTTTCCTCTTCACAGAAGACAGAGGATGCAAACTCAAATGATGAGCAACGAAATATACTTAAGGAAATGAGCAGTCAAGCCACAGAGCAGAATTCCAGTGAATTGGCAGCAGAGGCATGGTAACTGGAGACATGTAAGAGCAGATTTTTAGGGACATCAGCTTTCACAAAGGGGCAGATTTCTTTGGCTCTAGTCAGCCTCCTACAACAGAAACAAGAATTTCTGATCTGTGAATCATTTCTCATACTCACGCTCCTTTTCAGTAGTGAAACCAATCCATTCCGAGGCGCTGCTGCCAACAGAATTGTAAGACACAACTCTCAGGTTGTAAGTTGTGTAAGGCTCAAGGTTGGACACGTTGGCACTCTGTCCTTTTCCTGTATACTTCACTTCAGTTGGGCCAGGACTGCAGGTCTTTACTGCAGGCTGTAGGTTCAGGGGGCAAGCCATATACACATGGAGCTCATAGCTGAGAAGAAGGTTGATATTTTGATTAATCAAGAGTATTAATTATATAATAGCCAAACAACCAGTGAGGACCGTTTCATCCCAGCTGCTTTATGCCTGGCTACCAGAAACAGATGGGCCTGATGCCAGTTTTTCTCTTGGAGAATTTGGCCCCAGCTGTAGGATATCTACAGACAATCACGGTTGTCATTCATAGCCACAATGAGATTGTTGATGCCTGTTACCTTGCTGCTCAGTTCTGCAAATCAGATAGCTGACTTGCCTTAGTAAATACAAGATGCAGCTGTCCCTTCACTGCCAGTTGTTCTCACAACCTTTTGGCCATGCAAACACAGCTGTCAGGCAATTAGTTCCACTCATAGTAGTGGCTGATGCAGCCAGAGACCTCCAGAACTCCCACCTCATCACTGCCTCCCCATACCTGGCTTTGGGGACTGACAATTTGGGGCATAACAAAAGAGTCCCTTCTCTCTGCATCCATCTCCCCAATAGCCTGTTGAGGAGAAAAGCAACTGTTGCGAGTGAACATCTCCTGGATGGAATTTAGGCCACATGGGATATCATCACCCACACTGGGAAGGAGCAGCATAGCTGTCACGACTGACCAGAGCTCTTGGCTATGCGATTCCAGCTCACATTCAGGAAAACTGCTCTGCCACCACCCCGAGCTGATTCAGGAAGGCTCAGCTGGGCTGCAGGTCCTACCTGGTGACAATGCCGTTGGGTGACTGTGGGGCACTCCACTGGAAAGAGGCGTTCCTAGAGGTCACAGTGCGGATCTGCGGAGGGGGCTGCTCAGAGGGTGGAGCTGGCTGCGTGGTGATTTGGGCAACGGGTCCTTTGCTGCAACAGTTGAAACAGGTGCAGGCCTCCACACCAATGGTGTATGTGGTAAAAGGTTTTAGCCCGTGTATTGTCTGCTGGGTGGCAGTCCCTTCTGATAGCTATAAAATTTAAGAGGGAACTTTACACAGCTTCAAGTGGCATAACTACTAAGCAAGAGTTAATGGGGTGAATTAACTCCAGAAGAAGGGCACAAGGTTCTGCATGTCTGCTAAGTCTGACATTAATGCAGCTGCTGTGCACTGGGAACTCTGTATTCATTTTCTTCCTATTACAAAGTTAAAAGGGGTACCATTCAAAGAGAAAGCCCATGCCATCAGTGGCCTCACAAATCTCTTGAGTTGAGCTGTAACCACTGTATGTCAGGTTGTAAGTGTCATTCTCAGACAGAAAAACTGAAAATATTTAAGGAGAAACTTTGGACTTTGGTATTGGAGCAAAAAGAAATGAATGTGGAAAAAGGCTCCATGGTAAGTCAGCGTAGCAAATACACATGCATATCCCACAGACTTCCTTGGCTTGGATACAGGATACAGCATTGGCAAGAGTGATGGGAATGTCTGGTATGAAGTTTACATGATAGGATAACATACTTTGCAGTAGGGTGGCCTCTGAGCTGAGGGCCAATGCAATGCTGCCCTGCATTCAAACAGCTATGGTGTTCAATGAGCTTGTAGGCAACTCTCCTACACTCAATAAGGGAGACTTCACAGTTCTGACAATGGAAACTGTGTTCTTGTTCTGAAACTGCTTGCAGAAACTGCCACTTCACCTCTCAGCCATAGTCATTTGTGGGTATAGCTTCTAAAGCCAAAGTAATCAAAATATGCAGAAAACACCATCAAGAGGCAAGACCTGCTTCCATTGGCTGCACCTGATTCAGCAGAGTGCAGAAGAAAATAGGAAGGAGTGAGTCAAACAAACAAAAGAAAGTACTTGGTACTGTATGATGTCAGTGCCAGAGACAACACAGCAGCATGGCAGGTATGAGGGGATGAAAATGGAAAGCCATACAGGTACCAGTGAGATGAGCTGGCTGAATGTGACACAGACGCAGGCAATGACATTGAGAGGAATAAATGTGTAGTGTTCAGTCAGTAAGCAGTTTAAATTCATGGACAGCATTGACGACTTGGGAAGATGTCCCCAGCACTCCCAAGCAAAGCAAGATGGGACAAGGAAAAAACCCCTCATACCAGATAAAACATTTATCTACTCGTAAAAGGCAAACAGATCATGTTACAGGCAAAAGGTATTCAAGTATTTTGCATTGATTTGGTGGTACATCTCCAGGCACCTTCTGCAGCCCTACACTTTACCCACATCCCCCCATTTTATAAGTCTAATGAAGCTGTGCAGGTTTCCTAGCTAAGCTGACTTTGGTCATTTCTGGACACCTGATGGTGATTCTGTCTCAGGGGAAAACCCAAGATGCACCTCAGCCCTGCTAAAGCATCTCCAGCACTGCTGCAGTCTCTTCATATCTGTTAAACCTTCCTGGGCAAAAACAAAGAAATAACAGCAGTCTGCTATCACACACATATGTAAAGCCATTCTTTCTTGGCTCCCAAGCTCCCACGCTAGTGAACGGGAAGCCTCCTAGGTCCAAAGGCCAGGCACACCTAAAAAATGAGGAAACCTTTCAGGATGATACAGAACCCTTCAGAATCTCTCCTGTGGGCCTCTCCAACGCAGCGATTCCCAAGCTAGAGAAGACACTGACTCTGCAATTACACATGGAATTTCCCATTTGACATGTACATGGACACAAAAAAACAGAGATTATGTAAGGAAGTGGTTTGCTGAGATTTGCCTGAACAGCTAAGATCCCCCTCTACAAGTCACCATTAAGAACATCTTTTGAGACAGTCTAGGCTGAGACATCAAAGACAGAAAAAGTCATCTTGCTGCTTGCATTATTCCTAAGGGCTTCTTAATAACAAGCAAGATTTTAAGGGCAATTCATGTACAGCATTCTCTTCTGAACTCAGAACTCTATGATCTCCAAAGCACATGACCGATTTCTTACTGGCTACAGTTTCCACCTGAACCACTTGGGCTGGCAGGAGCTGTCTGGAAGTATTTCATTTGGACAGTTAGCCATCCCTGAACAATACTTGGGATTCTCACCGCATTGTCACAGCATATTACCAAGTGAGAGGGGTTTGAATGGTGAGGTTAGTTTCTTGAGAAGCGTAACATTTAGCTGAGTGAGAGTGTTGGTCCTGCTTTGTCCAGAAGAGAGCATTGCAGAGCAGGAAAAAAAAAGAGAATGCAAGAGAGGAAGAAAGTCTGTAACAAACTGTAACACCTAGCAAGAACAAAACCGTCAAAGCTAAAAATATATTTCAAACGGAAGTACAAAAATAGTTTATATAGTACTTACCACCACATCAGTGCCTCTGGTATCATTAGAAAACAGCCTGTAGATACTGACTAACCCATTTGGCTTAAGAGGAGGGCTGATGTTCACTACGGCTACTGTGGATGTCACTGTGTGAAACAGGGGGGGTCCCAGGCCTTCAGGAGGGGCAGGGCCAGTCCGGCAGCGTGACCAGCCACTTGGTGTCCGGCCTGCAGAGTTTACTGACCACACCTTAGGCACATAAAAATAGAGAAACTGTCAGTGAAGGACTTGATCTTACAAAACATCCATAATTAGACAGGAATGCTAGTGCATCTTTACTAATATTGAGAAAGACACTGCACAATAACATCTATGCAAAATGCTCCTCGCCAGCTATCCAACACCTATATTGAGTGAGTGACTTTCTAGTAAAAGAATGGAGTATTTCCCACAATTATATTTAGGGAAAAGAAGTAGATTTTAAGTCTCAGGCAGTGTGTGTGTCGATGTGTCTTCTTCACACCTGATCCCCAAACTCTGAGTTCCCACCATTATCTATGTCATACCATATAGAGAGGACCCTTGAGAAGCTACGATCAGTATCAACAATGTTTTCAAAGACATCTGAACAAAAATACTGATATCCAGTTCTGCCATTGCCTCCCTTCTACACACTTCCTTTATCTACACAAGCAGTCCCAATCAATTCAGCCTGGCCCCATGTTACATTTAGGTATGTTCATCCTGACTGAATCACACAAGGCAAACTCTAGTTGCTTTTTAAATCTGGAAAGTTTTAAAGGATCATCCCTCTAAAATATATTAATGTATCAATCATCTGGCAACATTTTCAATAACCCATAATACAAATAAAATCCACTGAAAAGTACAGTTAAGTCAGCACCTCTCATTTATTTTCACAACATTTGTTTTATTGCATAAGCACAAAGGCAACAGTTTCAGTTCCAAGATTTCAAAATTTAGCAGCTTGAATTAGGCCTGATTAAAAACCACATGTCTCTACGAACTATGCCTACTGATTTTGTCAGCTTCCCAAAACCGGAGTGATCTGCAGACTACATAAAACTCAGCACTTATTAAACACAGTCTCCAACAAATCTGCATGAAAATTAAATTTTGCTTTCATCAAGGAGTGAATAAACATATGGAAGGATGTATAATCTTATTTATCAAAAACCATTTGTATAATTAAACACGAATATCATAAAAGGTTGCCTTAGGTCATCATTTGCATGAGTAAGTAATTTGTAGAATGTCAGGTACAATAGACAGAATAGATGGATGCGTGAGTGTATAGGGTTAAATTAGGCTCAATATTAGCCAACCACATAGTGATCAATCAGAATGATAGATCTAAATGGCAATACAAGCGGACTGTCTGAGCGATTTTTAGTATAAGTATTCCTTAGTAAGCTTTCATGTCGAGCAGTTCTAACTACAGTAAAACATGTTCTTGTGTGATCTGCTCTGGGTGGAAGACCTGGGCAAGTGGACAGTGAGACTGTGTCTTAAAAAAAAAGGAAGTTATAAAATAAGAGGTCTTCAAAACTGGCCCTGGAGTCTTTTCAGCTTGCAATATTAACTTCCAAGACCATGGGACCCTTCACAAGGGGCCTGGGGAAGGAAGAAAGCCAAAAAACACCACAACGGCTTGGAAGACTGTGGTTCTGCCAATTACAAAACCAAAGTTACTGCTTCATTCCGTTGTCTAGTGAAACACTGCATAAGTACAGATGATACTCTACAATAAAATACTCAGCCAAAGTACTTTCATTTTCAGTTAAATCAGTAATATCTCTCTTAATATATCTCTGTTGTGAACTTCTCATAAAGTCAAACTCTGTTCACTTTACTGCAATAGGTCAAACCCTCTATCTCAGTTAAGTCCTTGCTGCTACAGAGATTTGCCTACCGTAGTTCATTTCTAGGAGCATATATCTTTATGGAAAAAAATAAGCCACATACATACAGAAAGAACAGCTCTGAATGTGCCACTTGCGTTGACTCAACACTGACCTTAGTTCAAACACTCCAGTTCTATTCCAGGCTGTGGCCTTAATGAGCACAGAGTGTAACAATGTCAGACTTCCAACTGCCTAGCAAGCTCCTTGCAGCAAAATTGAAGGCCACAAGTTAGGTACAGAGGTTTCCTGTGTAGTATATGGGAGTACTAGTCCTCAGAATAAGACGTCTAGGAAATTCTGATGAGAGGGATGCACCTTGCCATTTTATTCATTTCTGGCATGCAGATGCTTCACTGAAGGCTGCAGGGAGACACTGTCCTCCATTGATCCCTTTCCTATCACAGGTGCCTAAGTCTTGTCTTTCAGAAAACAAGCCTTATTTCAGAAAAACAGGGCCTCTTTCTTTTAAAACACCATCTTAGGATAAGGGAAAAGGGGATGCTCATCCCCTTTCATACTACAGCTAGGTTTTAAAGGACTCCTCCAAGAGGCAGGTAACTTATGTTCAATCCCATGCTCCACTGGAGGGGATTCAAGCCTGCCATCCTCCAGAGGGGAAGTGCGCAAGCAGCCAACCCAGCTTCGTTCTTGGTTTTCTTGGTGCTCCCTTTGAGGCTGTTTCACTTGGCATGAACATAATGAATTCAAGATTGACTGGGTAGAGTAAGAGAGAGCGCAAGTAGACACAATTCTTTAGCCCAGCTTTTCCCCACAGAGATAAAGGGGACCTGAGGCTCCAGTCCATCCCCCAAGCACCATGTGCCTGTTCCTCTTAAAAAGAGACCGAGGTCACAGCTGCATTCATGTGGGCCTGACCAACAGGCATATCCTGAGAGTGCCTTCTAGACAGACACCAGCCTATTCAGCCCTGACAAGCTGTGTTTCAACAGAAAATCTCTAGGTATCCGTGAAACTCTGTAACATCAGATTTGGAGACAACAGTGACAGCTCAGCAGGAGTTTTGAGGATCTAAATTCTGGATTTACACTGACCTAAGCTTGATTCCCATAGCGCACTCTGCTTCTGCTTAACCATCTGTAAAAGGATGGATAGGTATAAAAATATTTCCCTTCGAGAATGGCCATCCAAATAAATCTGATCAGTGTTTGTAGACTCTGCACAGTAAGTGCACAGCACTCATTGCAGATGAAAATGCTAATGCTTAGCCACTTCAATGCATGAAGAAATCAGACAGTAAGAAAACAGCAGTCACAATTAGGAGTGCCTGTTAAAATTGGAAGTTCAGTCTCAAAAGTCAGCACATAATCACAGCTGATTGAAACCTGTTGCCTGGTTAACGTGGTTAAACTAAAATGCCATAGTTTGGACTTCTGTCAAGTTTTTTGGGCTCACACAAATTCATTCTAAAAGCTGACTTAATCAGCACAAAAAATATTTAACTGCACTCATATAGAAATATAAAGAGCTTAATAGGCAGCAGCATTACTTGGTGTCCCTAACATAAGCTTTTAAAAGTTACCTCAGAGCAGAACAGGCATATGGGGCAAAGGGGAAGAAATCACACCTCAGGTAAGCAGAGACTTATCAAATGACACAGCACACACAGCAGAAAGCCAACAAAAGAAGTTTCTTTTAAGTTGACTTTCTGAATATACTGTCTCCAAAAGCATTAAGTCTGACATCATGGCTCAGTACCCTGCCAAAAGATGTAGAGCTGTTAATGGCAGCACTGTCCCCCAAAAGCCAGGAGAGGGCTCCAAAATCATCTACAGGAGTTACTATTTAAAATGTTTTATCTTTTTGCTGGCCCCCGGCCCAGACAGCACTTTGAAGTGGTGCCAGAGAGAAAGAGGGAAAACCTCTCTGAAGATCGTATATTCAGAGAACCAGAGAATTCCAGTTACAGGTAAGCTAGCTTGGTTTTTTTCATCATAAACAAGCCATCGCAGACCTCTGCCCCTGGAAGAGACCAGGGATTTGCTGTCACTTGAAATGATCATATGACAACATCCAAGTTCATCAGCACAGCCAAGAAGGTGCAAAAACCATGAGGAGCAGCATGGAAAGTGCTGAGAAAACTGCCACAGCCTTAACATAGTGAACCTGACTTGTTAAAACTCTGACCTATGATACCAGTCATAGGTTTTCCTGGATACTTACTGAGGATCAGTCCCGTGGCAATGCTGAGCAATGACTCCTCTCATTAAAGGCAAAAAAATCATAGATATAAGAGAGACATTAAATGGAACTGAAGGAAACAGCTGAATATTTGATTCTGCAGCTTCTCCAACCATGCATCTCAAGAAAAGCACTAGAAGAAAAGGAATCATAAACCAGGTGAGCACTGTGGCATCTATGTAACGAACAATGGAAGGTGAAGAAGCTGCCAAAATAAAGCATTCAAAGTAACTCACCTCAAAGGACAAAGATAGTCCACAATTAAGGAAGAAAACAGTACCTGGCCCCCCCCCCCCAAACCCCCCAAAAAAAAAAAAAAAAACCCTCCCCCAAAACACAACAGCAATCCTTTGATCACATAACTCCAATTATGTGAAGAAGCACAACTAACTGAGCAGTGGTTTGGCAGCAGATATTCTGGGTGCACAAATGGCCTGCCAGCTCACAACACGCACATCTCAGACCTGGCTCAAACAACGTGACAGGTATTATGGCTTTAAGCACAGTGACCAACAGGAAAGTTCCTGAGAGGGAATCCTCTCTACTCATGCAGAGGGGAGCCTTAGGCAGCTGACAGACTATGGAGAATGAGAAACCCTCCATTACTGAAGAAACCTCATTCTCATTCACTTCCACTAAAGGGTGGCAAGAAGTAGTAGCCAGAAGAGTGGACTGACTGGTGGTAGCTTGCCTATCTGAAGGCAGCAGTCCTGAGGTCCTGCTGACTTCTAAAGTCAAGGACAGCTGGGATCTTCTGTTTTGCACAGAATCCAGACGCTAGCCAGTGCACTTAACTCCTTATTCCTGTGTATAAGAGTCAGGTACAACTTAGGTCCCTGCCCTTAGGAAATGCAAGGACTCCACATGCCTGGGACTGCTGGTCTTGCCACAACCAATTCCATGCCAGCACTACTCCGTGCATGCCAGGAGAGAGGAACTGCAGCAGAGAGGAGTTCATACCATTCCTTCTGTCTTTCTCCACTTGTTTCCTAAAGGTCCCAAAGACACAGCACTACTTGAGGCTTTTCTTTGGGTTTCTTGACCCAGTTTGCTTCAATTTCTAACCTTACACTTACATAAGTATAGAGTTTTCACAGGGCAATTCTTTTCCAAGAAAGAAAGATGTTTTAAGGGTATGACTTCTATTCAGGGCTGTGCAGCTAAGTCCCAAGATGTCATGTCAGTAACTTTCAGAAACACAGCACCTAATTTTYAGTTGTTTTTGAACAGCATTCTGCAAGAACAAGAAAAAAGTATCATGTCTGCTCACGACCAGGGGTACAAGAGGTAGTAAACAAATGTGTGCTTTCTAATCGCTCATCCACGAATCTATACTTTTCCCTTTTCAGCATTCAGTTAGCATACTTAGAGAGGCCATAAATATATAATGGGATAGATTTTAGGTCCAGGCTCCTAGCACTATGATAATTTGAGCCTCTTAAGATTGTTATTCATCTTCACTATTCAACTGCTAACAACAAAAGCATTAAACACACTCTGGGGAGGGGGAGGGGAAAGACAACAAGCAAATGCTTTGGGGCTAAAACAAAATTACCAAATTCTAAAGGAAGTTCATTTCATACAACATAGTATAACACCAGTAATTAATGAGAGATGTAAACAGGTTTAACTCTAAAAGGTAGAAAATTAAATAATTTGTTTCCTGTGGGTATATAATGAGATAGTTACCACATTCCCATGAGAGAGATAAGCAGATATTAAAAGGTCTTTCCAATACCTGTAATGGCTAAGGGCAACAGCTAATTCAATAGATTCGATCAAAATCACCACTTCTTTCTCCGCTACTGATTTATTACTTTGGCTGTAGTTAGTCATCACTCATTTTAGTTTGCTTTTCAGCAGTCATAAATTATGCCTCATAAATAAAAAGATACAATCAAGGAAATCATATCAAGTCATCTACAGCTCTGGAGTATATTTTCCCCTGGTACTCACACTAATGTCATTTTAAAGGGTAGCTTGTCATGGTTTTGAGTATGTCAGAGTCACAATATACCAAGAAAAGAAAGATCTTGCCAGAGTGGTGGTGTAGCAGTCTAACCAGTAATCTTGGAAGCCAATAAATACAGTCTAATATCACTATTTAGTTTAATGAACAAAACTCGAGGTTTGATTCATTAACGCACTGCTTGTGCACTTGAATTTAGGATGGTGTTGCCAACAGAAAAATGATCCCTTGAGTAGGGCTCAAAAAAAGAAATTGTGTAGTTTCAAATAGCTCTTCTCCCCACTGTGCCCCCTTGATCAGGGCAAAGGAAGCATTTACTTTAGCAAAAGAGTATTTAGAATATCATAGGATCTCCATTATATCAGCAAAACAATAAAGTTATGTCTGCTTTACTCTTCAGAAGCTGAGGCTGAGATTGGTAGCCTAATGCTGATAGGGCATGAGAAACTGTTTATTGGAAACAGGGAGTGCAAAGAACCCTGTAAGAAAAATCCACTCTTCCAAAGAAAGGAAATGGAGAGGGGATGACAAGCAGGGAGTGAAAGAAAGAACTGCATTTTATTTCATGTCACCACTTTGTAGTGCATCTTTCTGTCAGGGAGATGGGAAGAAATGGTGAATTAAAATGATGAAAAGAAGCCAAAAGATGAGGGATATTTCAAATGGATGACTATCCATCACTGGCCGGTCAGAAAACCAGTTTCACCCCATTTTAAGCTACAGAAGTCATTTAGCTCTTTGGTAGTAACTAAGCAACACAAACTGAAGCTCAGCCAACAATTTGACAGACAGACCAGCAAACCAAGTGTCGTTCTTGTCATCTCTGAAAGTGACCAAGAGGACTGAAATATTCTGTACTCCATGTCATCATTCCTGCCATAGCCTTCACAACTTTGCACCCATTTTTTTTCTCATCATCTCTCTAGTGTCAGAAATATGATTTGTCTTCTCTTTGAGAGTTTGAGAGGGAGGACCCAAACATATTGCCCCTTGGTATTTCTCAGATTATTTCCTAGATTCTGCACTTGGCTGCAGTAATTGGGCTGTGAGAAGCACACTTTATAAGCAAGAGGAATGCTGTCCCTCCCGCAGCAATAAGGAGGCAGACATCTTCAGTGCTGCAGACCCACCTGCCTCATTGTGCCTGACAGTCCTCCCAGAGAATAAACCTCTGCAGGGAGCAATAAAACTTTCTGAAAAGCACCATTCCTATTTTTCTGTCTCTTGCATGTTCCATGCCTGCCAAGTGGAAATAAGAATGTGTTCAAAACCAGGAAGACATTATGCCATTAATCTAAAGAAGTAGTCTAAGTACACAATTCACTGCAATTGTGGAAGAGTGACACTGCACCTGCAGGGAAATCAGACCACACTCTGACAATTCTGCTTTGCAGAACAGAACTAAGCCTCACACTCTGTTCAAAAGGACCTTCCTTCAGCTGAGAAAAACAGGACTGAGTCTATAGGTTGTTATACGATAACACTATACACCATCCCCAACAATTCATGAGAAGAGTCTACACATTCTGTTTCAGAAATATYGCAGGAATCAAAAAACTACACCTGGAAACTCACTAGGCCTCATTAACTATAAGGTTTGTTTAAGTCAGGGYTTTCTTCAGGATATCATGCAATTGCATCTATTTAATATAGCTAAGGATCTCAGGCAGCACTCCAACAAATAGCTAACAGGCCAAACACTACAAAGAATGCAAATATCTAAATATACAAATAGATAAAGGGAGTTTCAAAGATCTAGGAAATTATTTCCAAGTACAGGAGGGCTGGAATCTTAATGCCTCTGAAAAACCCACTGAAACCTGGCAAGTGCTAATATGCTTACGAAAATCTGGTCCCTAAAGAATGAAAGTGCTTAAATCCCTTGAACTGTAGCGACCTAAGCAGTTAGGGGGCATAGTCCCTTTGACCAGCATGATCCTCTAAAGTCATTTCATCTTTTTTGAAAGTGCAACTTTTGCATCTAGTCTTACAAGCCCTAAATATTCAGCTGAAATTTCCAGTGAAAGAAGAAAAACACAACTCCAAAATCCTGACTTTAGATCCAAAGAAGCTGTTAGGGTTCATCAAACTGAATCTCAATACCTCAAAAATGCTGGAGAGAGCCCCATCACAGCACTTTGATTTTATCTGCATTCTGCTGGAGGAAATTCAGTTGCATTTAAAGTTTTATGTCCAGTAAACAAGCCTCAAATGCAGAGACAGCAGAATCAATATCCAGTTTAAGTGAAATATAAATCTGGGTTTCATCAGCATAATAGCAAAAGCCAAGCCCTATACTTATGAATAACTTGTCTCACAGGCAAGATATAAATTGTCAACAATGGAGGGGCTTAGAACAGATCCCAGAGGACTGCTGCAAATGACATAAGCAGAAGACAAACATGTGTATGCAAAAACCTCTCACAGTGAAATAAATGGCCACCCGTGAAAAAAAACAAAAATGATTTAAGGCCTCAGTTAACAGCTCAGCCCAGTTATGGAGCAGAACCAAAATAAAAAGCAAAGTCTTGAATATAGCATGTTAACCCATAGGAATTAGGTCAAGAGACATTCTTAGTTACCCATCACCAACAAATCACTAAAAGCTTTGGCTCAAGCAAGTCTGTGTTCTATTGACTACAACCCAAAAGCCAGCTTCTCATTGAGATAATTGAAAGCTCGTGCAACTAAGAACACCCCACTGTCAAGATCTACAACTTCCACATCAGAAACAACTTGAGATTTTTCTCTTTAGCAAAGAAAGTCCTAACTACAAAGTAGGACTTGTGTCTGCTACAACTACTCAATCYCCACCAAGCCCTATCTGGACTTGAGTTTACATACCTTAGAGTTCCGGACCAAAATAATAAGGAGATCTGGTCTAACAACAATTCCACTTTAAGGAAACTACAATAATAGGAGAACAGACTTCACACTGTTTTGGGCTTACAGATGACATTAAAGAAAAGCTGGGAGAAAGAAAAAGAAACCTTAATATTTTTACATAGTAGCACTTAAAACACAGGTAGTTCATCCTAAAGTGTGCTGTTTCCAGGAAAGGTTTAATGGCTTTGGTCACAAGAGATGTAACAGCAGGAGAATATACCCTCATATATTTAAAGTGTAAAAAGTTTCCAGGCTTAAGTGATCATTTCTGCTTTGAAATGTAATGCAGCATCTCTCATACAGCTAAATTCACTAAGGTTTAGAGAAGAGGGCATTAGGGACTGAAGGAGATCAAAAACCATACACCTGTAATCAGCAAAAAGAAGCAGCCAGCTCACAGATACTCTGCATTTCCTTCAGCACGACTCTAACCAGACCCTTTTCACACTGGCTGCTACCTTACAGTCATGCTGCCAAACCGGAAACATCAGAAGGAAAGAAAGAGCTTTGTGATTGTCGAGCAGTGAAGAAAGGTTTTGTGAATACTGCAGTAAGTACACTTTTCTAATATCATCCCAGGCTCTCTCCTCCATAGTTTTGTAATTGCCCCTTCAGAGTCCATTTCTTGGCCAAATGATTGCTGCTAGAACTGATTTATGAAGAGAGCCATTGCACTTCTCCCTCCAGGCTCCAGGACTCTGACAGTAATGGGACAAGCAGAAATGGACGCAAGTTGAAACAAGGGAAATACAGATTAGATACAAGGAGAACTATGAGGTTATGTAGTCATGCCCTGGAACGAGTTGCCCAGAGGAGCTGTGGAATCTCCATCCTTGGAGATATTCAAAATTCAACTGGAAATGGCCCTGAGCAGCCTGCTCTAGCTGGACCTGCTTCAAGCAGGTGACTAGGTGACCTCTGGATGTCCTTTCCAGCCTACATGATTCTGTGATTCTGAGACATATGTAAGAATAGCAGCTGGATAGACTGTATGCTAATATGATAAAGCAGCCTTTTAGATTTAATTCTGTATGGCTTCTGGCTACCAAAAAGAAAACAACAGAAGCAGTGGAGCTCAGGTACCAAAGAACCTGGTCTGTAATGTGCACTCTCACCAAATCTGCAGATGGGGGGACCTGTCAATTCACTCAAAGGCAGGGCTAGCATTCAGAAGGATGTGGAGGAATGGGTCAACAGGAACTTCATGAAATTCAGCAAGGACAAATGCCAAGCCTTGCACCTGGGAAGGAATTACCCTTTGCGACTTTACAGAGTGAGGACTGAGTGACCAGCTGGGGAGCAGCCCTGCTAAAAAGGATCTAGGGGTCTTCATAGACAAAAAGCTGAGCACAAGCCAGCAATATACCCTGGCAGCAAAAAGGGCCAACAGCATCTTGGACTGTATTAACAGTAGTGTAGCCAGACGATTAAGCAAAGTGATTACCGGCCTTTATTCAGCATTCGATGGACCATATCTAGAATACAGCACTCAGTTTTGCCCCCTTGACTGTAAGAAAGATGTTGATAAACCAGAGCAAGTTCAGTAGAGGGCCACGAAGGTAATTGGGGGCTGGAGCACTTGCTCTGTGAGGAAAGGCTGAGGGAATTGGGCTTGTTCAGCCTGGAGAAGAGATGGCTTCACGGGGAGACCTAATAGCAGCCTGCCAGTGCCTACTGGGAGGTTATCAGGAAGACAGAGACACTGGTGCTCTGTGGGAGGACAAGAGACAACAGGCGTAAGTTCAAACAAAAGAGTTTCAGACTGAATATAAGAAAAACCTTCTTCACCATGAGGACTGTCAAGCAGTGGAGCAGGCTGCCCTGAGAGGTTTTACAGTCTCCCTCCCTGGAGGTTTTCAAGACACAACTGGATAAAGCCCCAAGTAACCTCATCTGATCTCATAACTGACCTTGCTTTGAGCAGGCAGTTGGACTAGATGACCTCCTGGGATCCCTTCCAACCTGAATTATCTTATGGATCTATGTTCCTATAAAGCAAATGAAATTGTAAAAGAAAGATTTCCACCATACTACAGGAGCTCAAAAGTGGAATGTGCTACCTTGTATATACATCAAAACAAATCCATGCTTGAACCAACCCTTTTTTTTTTTTTTGAGAAAAAAGGTTTTAAAAAGTTTTGAGCACTGCCAAACTCATCATCATGACATATCATGTATATAAGTTCAGTGTATAAAACCAGCAGTGAGGTTTACTGGTATTCTCTTTGGGCAGGGGGGATAAGCATGCCTATTCATAGGCATTTATATGTGCAAAATCAACCTCATCCTGCTATGAAACTACATCCACTTTCCTTTCAAAACAACAAATTCAAGGCTAGGTTTTGGTGAGGGTATAAACCCCACTAACTCATATAAAAACTTGGAATGAATGTCAGATGGTTATAAATAGCAAGGTTATCAGTTCAGAGGCTGAAATCAAATAAGGCCCTACATTATTACTAGTAATGTATGATAAAAAAAAAAATGTTGAAACCCATAACTGACATAGAAAACAATTCCAGGCCAAAGAAGATAAATTCCTTTAGTGCTCAGGGTCTTGAAAATCAAGAGTTATATGCTCTTCACAGCAAATGGTGACATTACTTACTCCACAGTTGAACTGATTTCAGTACTACCATTGATTTCTAGTAAGGTGAGATGATACTCAGTCTGAATGGCAGAACTGTTCTCCTTGCTTTATCTCATCCTCATAAGAAAAATAACAAGAGTAAAATACCTATGACCATGAGAAATAATAGCAACTATCAACAGCAATTTCCCTTTTGAACCACCCWCGAAAACTGACTGTAATCCTAGCATCTACTTTAAAGAGAAAACAAGCCCAAACCCTCTCCATATAAGGTATATGTAAAGTCATAAATTAAAAATTAATTCAGAGTAGACTGAGGGGAGAGAGGAAAAAGAAAAGAAAAACTAAAGCACTAAAGCTGCCATTTAACAACTAGAATTTTAAACTATTCATGTAACATTAGAGCCTTGCAAAAGCTCTGAAGGGTACACAAACACTTACCATACAAGAAACAAAGGCATTTATGATTACATTAAAGAAAAATTAATATTGAATGAATGTATTGCTTGTGCAAAACTATTTTCAGGCTCTCAACTATTTAAAATACATTAACAAAAACTATTTAGGTATCACAATACTATTAACATTAGAATGAGATGTGTATGTTCCTTGTAAGTGTGAAGTAAGATTCTCAGAGTGTACTGAAATYTTCATCTGAGCTGCTAACTGACTTCAATTCTCACCTGATATTCATATTCTGTGTAAGGCTGCAACTTGTCATCTCTGAAGGAAGTTGAAGAACCATTGTAAACAAGCGCAAGGTCTAAATTTATGTGGGCTTGAGTTGTTCGCCTTCTGTAAAGCTCATAATATAAAATCTTCCCATTTGGTTGTTGCGGGCCAGTCCACAGAACGGAAGAAGCTGACTGGAACCCACTGGCTCTGGTCTGTATTTCTATGAGAGGGGCAGGCTGCACTGCTGGGGGTGCTTCCAGCGTCTGTACAGATGCCCACTCACTGGAGGCACAACCCAGTTCTGTGCAAGCTTGGAGTTGTACTTCATACCTTTGGGAACACAAATCAGGAATCAAGTGATAAAAACACTGCAAATATAAACATAGACTGTGCATAAGACTAGAATTGAGTACACATGGGGGTTTCTTAATTTTTCTAGGTATTTGGCATTTTTGAGTAAGAAAACAAGTTGTATCAACATGCAGATTATATGCCATGCCTTTGTATCTCTAGGAAAACTGTACAACCCATACACGAGCAAGCCTTTGCATGTGTGAGCAATCCCGTTAACTTCAGTAGGGTTCCATTCCCCGTATAAGTAAAGGCTGTAGAATAGGCCAAATTACCATAAACATAAATGGGATGCAACAATATTTAAGTTTCCATACAAAGTGAAACAGCTTCTAAGTCTTTTAGCTCTGCATTCATTTTGATTCAACAGAAAACCAGGCTTCAACAAGTATTTGTCAATTCAGTTATCAACCGTGACACCAACTTCTGCCTTCTTCAAGTTCTGTTTTTTTAAAAAAAAAAGTGCCTACACATGGCATAGAATATAGAAATCTTTATTCCACTTGCTTAATTCTGGCAGAATTTAAATTAAAATGGCCAAGTTTGGAGAACAGGGCTTGATGGTRACTTAACACATGTCAGAAAGGTCAAGGCACTGAGGAGAGGAGGGAAACACCATTCAGAAGTCAGCTGTGAGAGCCTTAATGATACAAACAAGTAATGCTGACAAAAAGGGAGAAGGGAAAAACATTGGTCAAATAAAGACACTGTAGCACCCTTCTAAATGGTATGGGATTAACTTTAAGACAAAAATAATTGATTGAGGAAGGTAACATTTTGCTAGGTGAAACAGAGATGTCTTCATAATTGATAAACCAGCCCATAACAGGATTAATGTTCACCAAACAAGTCTTTCTCTGGGTGTATAGGATCCATTTGAAAACACGCTGGAAAGTAAACTTATTGCTGCAGAGCAGCCAGCTTGTCAATGCTTTGCAATGGCCTCACAGGATCTCCATTAAAAGCACATAAATGGGAGCCCAAAACTTCCATGATATAATACACCAAGAAAGAACTCTGTTTTCTGGATTTTGACTTGTTTTTGTTTGTTTGTTTGTTTTTCAGAGCAGAGTTAACATCTGCAGGAGTTCAATTGATCAAAATCTTTTTGATATTGCTGGTAGATGAATCAAAAATATGATTCATTGTAAGAGACAATTTGGATATCATTTGAGAACTGTATCATCACTAACTTCATTCTATTACTCTTCTCTCTTTGGATTTAGATTAGTTATATGTAAATAGTAGACAGAGTTATCAACCATGTAACACACACAAATTATGCCTGCACAAATATATAAGGAAAGGTCAGGTAAATAATCAAGAATTAGTGGGGAAGATATTACTTCAATATCAAGTGTGTTCTTTCTGTAGCTGAGTTCTGCATCCTCTCTTTTAGCTTTCACTTAAATAGCATGTCATCTTTTTTCAGATCAAAGAGGCAAGCATGTTCCTGGTGTGACTCCATTAATCTTGGTTCAGTTACACTGTGAATGAGCTAGCCAACAGATCTGTTGTCTCCCCACCCCTCAATTTGTCAACTAAAGCCATATTTATTCTTGAATGCAGACATCTTGCAAAAAATACACAAGTACAAGGTTACCAGTTCTGGAGCCTGTAGAAGAGTACTGAATTACCCCTTGCACCATTTATACCCTACGTCAACTCTAAGCACTTCACCAAGATGATATATAGTTGATGTTACTAGAAATGAAAACATTCTGGTTTTATCATGTGCTTTTGGGGAACAAAAACCTATAGGTCTGCCTATCTGTTTAAAGGGGATGGTTAAGCCATCTACCAGCCCACTGAATCACCTTGCAGAGTTCTTTCAACAAGATCTTTCAGACTTACCTACTGTAGGGTTCTAGCTCTGCTACTATGTAGGACCGCCTCATAAAAGAAACATGAGATGCATGAAAGTCAACAATTTTCTTTCCTCTTTCAGCGGGCTTGTGGATTGAGATTGTGTAATTTCTAATGTCACCATTTACTTTGACAGGAGGATCCCAGGCCACCAAAATCTCCTTTGAGGACCATGCCTGCAACCTAGGAGGTAGCATCCCAGATGGAGCAGAGGGGTTGGTTTTTATCTGAGCTGATGGGCTGGTCACACTCCCTTGACTGTTATTTGCAGTGACAGTGTAGCTGTATTGCATGCCTGGCATTAGGGTGAAATCAAGGTACCGAGTTTCCAGACCTGAGTAAAGAAGAACACCATCCCTCCTTAGCTCATAGCCTGTGATTTCACCGTTAGGGTTAGCTGGAATTTTCCATGTGATTTCAATCGACTCTGAGCCCATGACAAGCAGCTTGGGAGCTTCCATATTTAATGGCGGGGCCTCCATGGTCATCACTGACTGGAATCTGCTAGATGTGCAGCCCCCGGTAGTACAGGCAACCAATGCAAAATTGTACCGTGTGTAAGGCTGTAGATTAGAAATCAACATTTGCAAACTTTTGCCAGGATAATACTCTTCATTGTTTAATTTCAGTATGTACTTGGTGATGTCTCCATTTTGTACTTGAGGAGGTATCCAAGATGCATTAATTTGAGTGGCACTGACAGCCTGTAGAGATGGTGGATCCACTAATGCAGGAGCTGCTTCCAGTGTTTGTATTGCAGCTGGTTCACTGGTGGAGCAGCCTCCCATTGTACAAGCAACTACCGCATAACTGTATATTGAATAAGGTAGTAAGTCTTCATCCATATAGTTGAAAGTATTAGCATCAAAGCTGAAAGGATAGAGAACATCATTTTTTAGTAGTCTGTATGACTGAAGAATACCATTGGGCTGTTCCGGGGAAACCCATGAAATGAGCACTTTACGAGGGTTAACTGATGCCAAGTATAATCTAGGGGCAGCAAGACCTTTAGGGGCAGTTTGACTAGTCTTTGCCACTGTCCAAGAACTGTCAGTATAGCCCGCTGCATTCCAGGTGCGTATTTTATATTCATACCTTGTCCATGGCTGTAAACCTTTATCATTATATATAAATGTAGTGCTTTCAGTGTTATATTCTGTGAAAACAATTTTCTCATCTTCCATTGTTGTTCTGTACCCTGCAGCATTTTCTTTTGTGCATCTGTGAATAACTTCATAGCGAATTATTTTTCCATTTGGATTAATTGGCTCCAACCAGCTCAGTTCAATGTTGGTAGCATTCACTGCCTGGATTACAGGTGCCATCTGAGACACTGGAGGTGCTTCATCTGTTCGGACTGGCTGGGGTGGAGAATGAGTGCAGCCTGCCACATTGCAAGCTTCCAGTACTAGATTATAGAGAGTGTAAGGTTCAAGGCGCCTAAAGAGGAACTGGCGAGATAAACCACTGTACTCCAGGTTATCATCACTGAAAATATTATAGGTCTGAAAAAAAAAGAAAAAAAAAGAAAGAGATGGAAGGAAGGAAGGACAGAAGACAGGATAAAAGAACAAAAAAGAAAATCAACAATTTTTGCAAATGACCACTAGATGAGACACCTAATTGTTCATAAATATTAATCTTTGTAACACAGTAGGGACTATTAACCAATGATTCAGAAACTTACTTCCTTACTAGTAGCAATCACTATGCACACAGATTATTGAAACAAAAAGAGTGTTTTGATCCACTTTTCATGATTTATCCATTTTGGATGTGGTATTACACCAGTTAGTGACACTTTTCATTATATTTATTTATTATCAAGTTTCATTGCCAGGCTCCCATGGGCTAGCACAAAGCTTGCTGCAGACTAACTCTAGAGAAAAAACACTTAAAAAAAMCCCTCTAGCTGAGAAACTTGCAGGTAAAGATTCACAATCAGTTGAAAACATTGTGTTAAAACAAGTCCCAAATTTCAAAGCAACATTCTGTCAAACTCAGTTCGTCTAGAAACAGGTTTTGGCAAAGTCTAATGTGAGGAGTAGGGCTAAACCCTGCCAGGAGCATGCAGTTTTGTGTATAGCCTTCTATACATTCAGTTAACAATGTGCTTCACTAGTCCTAAAATAACAGCCTTTCAAACAATTTCTATGTTGTTCTGAACTTTTACAGTCATGGGGTAGCACAGGAATGTTAATACTCATTTGAATCTACATAAATCACAGCTAGAAGCAGAGAATGCTCAGAGTGCCCTTGTGCTTACACAGGACTTCTATCCTATTTTACAGTCTAACATGTTTGATTGAGTCCTTTTCAGCAAAAATGTTTTAATTTGATACTTAGTGTTTTCCTTTCCTTTTTAATCAAATGAAGTGTCAAGATGAAGATTACCTTAATTACACCATTGGGTTTGGAAGGCTCTGCCCATCTTAGTAACAAAGCCCTGCCGTTCTCTTTCTTTTCCACAGTGAAGTTGCTGAGGCCACTGGGTGAAGCTTCCAATGTGCGCACAGATGTCCAGGGGCTTGAAACCTGTCCGGCATTGTTTACAGCTATGACATGAACATGGTATGTTGTGAAAGGTTTCAATCCAAATAAATGAGCCTGATGCTTTGTTCCCTGAAGCAAGAATACAGATGTTTGAATTAGTTAAAAAAGTAATCAGCATCTGCGGTTTCTGTCACTTGGAAAATGAGGTCTCAGCTCAGGGTCTCTTCTGACCTCTTTGCAGAGTACCCCATCTGGTTAACAGGATCAGTTTGTGGGTTTCCGTAGTTCAATCTCAAAAAGAAACTCTTAGGCTTTTTGAAATATCTATCATTATGGTGGAGCCTCTGGAGCTGAATTCTGGGGAGTCCTGCACAGTTCAAACCTCATCTAGCAACTACTTACTGTACATCGAGCGTGCATTTAAGTTTTGCTCAGTGAGGCTCAGAGTGCCTGGGACTCTGAAGGATCTGAGCACGTGTAAAAACCCTTGGCATGTGAGCGATACTTGCCTCCACAGAATTCTTTGCACATCAGGCTCTATGCATCTTGTATATGGAAATGACAGTCAATAGGTATCCCATCATGTTCTAGCTACTTAGAGCATTGTAACCTGGACAGACCACAGTTTTTCCAAGAGCACAATTTCTTTTCTAAACTGAAAACAAAACAGCTCCCTTAAAAGCTAAAAAAGAAATAGAATAAACTGGTTTTCTTTATCTGCTTTGTTAAGATGTTACCTGAGATAAATTCACAGGGGAAGATGAACTTAGGGCAACCTGTTTCCTTACAGGAATCCTCTATATTTCTCCAAATTAGAGAAAACAGCTATACTGTCATTCAGGACATGGGCAAGTGGGCTAGAATCCTCCCTGGTCTGTGATTCTTGCCTTCTGCTGGCAGAGGGAGGCTACGAGGAGCCTGCCTGCTCATAAATCCCTCCGTGTGCTGCCAAACGCAGGGTCAAGCCTTTCTGAAAGGGCTGGGGCTGTCCTTGTCCACCCACATGAGCCATGTGAGATTGCTGCCAAGCACAGGGGGACGCATGGGTGGATTTGGACAGACAGACAAGAGCCATGGCCAGAAGGGGCCCCTCACATTACAGCTCACCGTTTTTATATGGCTCTCCCCAAATAGCATCTGACACAGACTTTACACAGCTTGGATCGAAAGCAAACTGAAGCTCAAATTCAGATCTAAGTAAGAAGGCAATATAGCCATAACGATGGGTATTATTTTGAATAGCCAGGAAAGGTAAGGCGGCTAACAAAGAAGAAAGAGTAACGTGTTTCAGAATGACACTTTGCAGATTTGTCTCATCAGAGGAGAGAGGAAGGGTTTTGCTGATCACTGATATATTTAATTTCATTTTTAGTTGTGCTTTTGTATTAATTATATAGATACCAAGAATGGGACTGCAGGAATTCAGTTCCCTTTATGTGGCAGAAACAGCTGAAGTCAAATCCCTGTTTCAGTAAGTTATATTAAGTTGTTAAATGCTAACACTTCAAATTGTTTAATATTTAAACATTTGTTAAGCTATCAGACTCAGAAACAAATTTTAAAGAAATATTAATTTCTTTTTTTAAATATTAAAAGTTAGATCATAAATATTTAAATAGTTATTTCCTCACAACAATGAGTTAGTCTTTTAGATAAATATAGCACAGCATTTGAATGACCATTATGAATATTAAATCTGAAGATGCCACAAGTACAGATTATAAACATACTTTTTTGATAAATGATTCCTTTTTCTGTTAAAAGGGCAAACAGTGGCAAATTAATAATGCAAAAAAGTATAATTCTTTGCTAGAGAATTCCCAATCATCTCTGCCAAAAAAGCATAAGCTCAAATGCAAGTAGCAATCACCTCGAACAGATTATATATAAAAAAGTGCTGGCTGCTGTGGGACATTTAGAGATATCTTTTGTCATAAGAAACATGGAAAGCATGTGGGCTATAAAGCAAAAACATATGTATATTGTCAATAGCAGCACCTGTTCAATTACAGTTTATTTCAGTATGGAGAATTTAGTTCAGCCCCTAGATGGCAATACTATCAAACACTTTTTGTAACATGAGTACTTAATGATTAACAACATGCGTTCAGTCATCCAACCTACTCAAGGCAGCCATTAAAAAAATAACAAAACTGATTTCATTATAGATTCTTTTAATAAACATTTATGGCTTAGATCCTTGAAAGTGGAAGCGTTCAAACTGCCACAGCCAAAAACCTATACAGCCAAATGCAAAATTATGAACTGCAGGTTAAAGAACAGAGCTCAAATTGAAGTTCACGCTTAGCATAAAAATCTGGCATCAGAAATTATGTTGGCACAAAACATGATTAAAATTAGCTTTACAGTTGGATGTGGTCTGTATTAATAGTTTTTATGAGGACAGTTATCTATTAGGTTTTCAAAACAGAACTTTTAAAAGCCTAAAATTTACATTCCATGGTTCAGGGGTGGAGAAGGGAGGAAGGGAGCACACAGCATTAACTTACTGCTCCTGGACCGCTACACAGAGACTCACAGAAGGTACAAACACATTATTACGATCACCATATAAAAGGCAATGGCTCTGCTTTCTTACCAACTGCATAATCAGGGTGGGTTTTGCAACAACAGTGCTGCAAAATACTTGCTTTTTTAAAAACAGAAAAATTGTGTATTTTTCATCACCACAGTTTTCCCACTAAACCCCATGATTTAATTATTTACAATCCTTACCACACTTTGAAATGAAACAGGGATGGAGGGATTTCCTTGCCTGCAGTTCATCATGTTCTCTGGAGACTGCTAAACCTTTCCTTCCAGGGATGCCTTTCATCCCTGGCTACTATAGATACTTCTTGAAGAGCAAACGGTTTACATGTATTTTTGTTTTGTTTGGTTTTGAAGTAAGCTCAGGAGAAATACTCCCAGAACATGGGGCTACGTTTTCTCCCCCTGCACAGCCACCATTGCCATTTGAGAATTTACTCAGCTCAGAGGCTGATCCTGAAAAGACGATGGATGGCAGTCATTAATTTTCAGAATTATATAATGTCCTCCCATGACATTTTTAGTCTGGAAATACTGTCCTACTGGAATAGTCAAATACAAATAGCAAAATATATTTTGCAAAGGATAGCACTGTAACCTTTGGCTTCAATGGACACAGGATCAAAATCATTGCATGGAATATTCTCCCAGTCTTTGTTTGCAAAGCCATGAACTCATATATCCCATGTTTACACACTGCTAACGGGCCAGATTTCATTCACCATTAAAAGCAAACCAACAAAACAAAATTTTAACACAAACATTAAGATGTTCGTAGATCATAACTGACTGACCATGAAATCTGATGGACGGCAGTCCCAAGCCCTACTTTCTGCCTCCTCCTCTGCTTAGTATTCTCACTCAGTCAGTCATTAAATTAAGAATAATCCTACCAACGTTTAGGTATGCGGACTCTGGGATTCCTCCTATATGGCCCATCCTTCAATGTAAACATGACAGAAATGGAAACCTGAGGCAAGCTGCAACTGGCCACTACCTGCTCTGCATACTGTAGTCCAGAGCCCCATCTTTCAAAATGCGAAATGACCTCTGTTTTTGGTAGCCCCGTCCCATTCCCCTTCCCAGAACTGACAACCTCACCACCACTACAAGCAGGACACCATCTGTGTTTTGTTTTGTAAAATGCTTTGCACGCTGCCAGTGGCAGCATAAGCCATTAACAGCAACAAATACACTCTTCAGCTAATTCCACTGTTCTAACTGTAAATTAGGATAAAAGTTATTTAAAATAAAACCTTGTTTTAACGCATTTTCAAAACATAAAATGAGAGAACATGAACGATGAATAATGTATCCRTCTAGATTTGCTTCAGATTGCCTTTTTTGTTTGTTTATTTTTTAATTCATGAGCACTGAAGTCACTTAAAGTCTGGAAACAAATCAGCATACTCGCTCAGGCTGTTCAAAGGCAGTGGCATCCCGAATGCAGCGTGCCTTCCTTGCTAACCCCTGAGTCCTCCTCCTGGGCACAGGCAGGGCTCTGCAGCCTGCAGGATTCTGACAATTTTACGCTGCCTACTGTGATTGCTTTTGACTACTTGAAGTGCCCCTAAGGTGACAACAGGGTCAAGAGGTCTTTGTAGGTTGAAAATGATCAAAAATTAGCATTGATCTGTAGCTGTCAGTAACACTCTGCGCAGGTGGACCTCCTGCACAAATGTTTAAACTGCATAAAACTACACAACCTAGTCATCTTTGAATCTATCAATCTGATGAACAAGCACTTTCCAGCATTGTCAGTCTGGGCTTTGTACTCTGTTTAAGGCAGGGCAGCTTACCCAGCTGCCCAGGTGTCAGGGCATGACAGACAAACCAGAAGAATTCTGAACCGCACAAGACCTGCCCCGTGGGCAGCTGGACTATCTGCCCCTCCGCAGGGGTAACCCTCACAGCTCGGCAAGCCATCACCAATTCATGTCAAGGTTAGGCTCYGGTTTCTTCGTCTCTCCCTATCTTTTCTTTGTAGAGTAATCCCTATTCAGCAGCAAAGAAGATAATTTTGAACATCTTGATTACACAAGTCCATCTTCGATATCTGATTAGAAAGCCAGCTCATTCTTTCTGTGAGTCAAATCTCTTACGAAACTCAGTGGCACTAGACACCATCACACTGTTAATGGTACTAGTGGTACAGGGATCCAAACGTGCTATTTCATATCCCCCAGGACATAAACCATGAGAAGGTAATTCAGGATGACATTGCCTTTTCTACAGAACGCAAGACTGAAATATCCCTGGCAGGGAGGAAAAAGCAACAGTCTCCCAGCAGTCACAATGTTAATCCAACCATCCTCCAGAGCCATTTCCCCAAATCTCCATCAAGGAAGGCAAGCAGATTCCTCCAAAATTRACAGAAATAACTAGGAATGCTTGGGGTGTTTTGCTAAGATATTCAGCTTACCCTCACCTTTGTCATTATCCTCTTCTCCAGTTCYCCATCTAATCCAGATTCTTTGCCATCCTTTGCAAAGCACTGGCAGTACTTCCCCCTTGACTTGGATGGTCACACTTATTTCCCAGACTACTACTTAGCTCCTGTCTTCACTCTAAAAATTGCACTGAGATTGTATTCGTATTCAATCCCTAACTTCAGGCTGCCAGTCCTTTGGGTTGCCTTCCTTCTCATGCTCACCTCATGTACACTGTTTCTTTTTTCTTTTTAAAATCTACCCCATTCCTAAAGCCTTTACATGCCCTTACACTCAAACTCACAGGGATATAATTTACAGATACACAAGTAATCTATGACTCCATTCCTTCTTGTAGCACTATGGACTGGAATACAAATTATTCCCATGGTAGTAGTGAAAAATCTCAAAGATTAAGCAAACAGAAACAAAAATGTTATTCATTTTGCCAGAAATTATCTTGCCCACAGATGACCAGAATTTCCATTTTTACCAGAAATTGATGTTGCAATGTTTATTTTCCTCCTGATTTGTGTAAAAACTGTTACATTTTTTTCATTAAATTTTTGGTAAATTTTACTCTTAAAATTTTACATTTTAAGAACTTTTTGCATTTCATTTTAGAATTTTAAAATTGCCTTTCAACACATATTGTTCATTTTAAAGGATTATATTATTCTGTATGACCCAACAAGGCCTCAATTAACTCCACACTGGTATTAATTTTTGTGACATATAAATTACAAAACATGTATTCTAAAAGTTACTTAAATAAACATGTAAATGAAATTTTCAAATTTGTAAAACTGGAAGTTTTCTTAAACAAAATCAACATCATTTTGAAGCACTTTATCATGGGAATATTCTTCCAAACTATTTTCAGTTGAGATGAAAAGGATGTTTCATTCCCAGCCCTGAGATGGATCTATGGGGTCATTTCTTTCATAGTGGCTAGTAAATTACATTAAGGAACCAGTTGCACTGGAGCTTGCTTTTTTATTTATCCTAGGAAAATTTGTTTGAAAATGTGTTACAGAGGATTCAAGTTAAAACGTAAAGGACAAAATTTAGGAAATGGCTGAGGCATTAAAACATAGTCTTTGATTACATGATCCTAAATTATTCTTTCCTCAGGACTCCTGGCAAACTTAGCGCTCATTCTGCAACTTTAAGAATGTTCTTGTCATTTATTTTTAAAACAAATGGTAGTTTTGTCATCGATATCAGAAAGCTCTTCTTGGCCTCTGTGACTTCATCTTCCTGTCCTTTCTTAAGAACAACAGGCTAACAGCTTTTTTTTATTTAGAAAAAAAAAAAAAGAAAAAAAGAAAAAAAAAGACCTGCACCCCTTTTCGCTCAGCACATAACAGAATAATTTCCTATGTGAACAGTCCTACATGAGCTTGTGGGCCAAATCAGAGGGAAAGATTTGCAGAATCAAACCTTTAGAAAAAGCAGACACCTGTGTTTAATATGTTCTGCAAACAAGAATAATTAATACCTGATATGCACACATTAAGTTGCTGTTCATTTTTCTCCTTCATGACCGAGCATGTAAGGAAGTGTGAATTACATGCAGCTGAATCTGTCTATTGGAGTTGCTGCTTATTTTCACAGCAGACATTTTTCTTTCCTGGCACACCTGGACATCTGGGGACTTGCTGCAGTCTCAACAGGAGTCTGAATCCCCAGCTTTGACTTGAAAACAAAGCACCATAAAGAAAGCTGGATGCATTATACAGCAGAATGAAATCAAGAACATTTAGCAAGCTGCATTCAGTCATTGTGTTGGATTTTGGGTAGCAGTACCCTGTTAAATCATCAGCAGCTTGTGCTTTTGCTGAAAAAAGCTTTAAAAAATCTCTTTGGGAAAGTCAGCCCTTCAGTAGTCTACTCCATGCTACTTCAGCAAGATTTTGTTTTCTTTTTTAACATAAGGGCAAACATTTTATTTAAAATTCATCTAATATCACTGAGTGCCACCTTCTCAAAAATTTTTATTTGCATTTGTCTAATTTGTACTGAGAAATGCTGAAATCCAAAAAAGAGATTTTTCTGCTTGACTAAATAAATCAAATAAACCAAAAGTATCAATGACATGACATTCCACTATAGACACCATCTACAGGGATGATGTCAACATGTTTTCCTTACATTAATATTTTATCTCTTACAACACTCACAAGACCTACTGGATAATAAAACATAGTTTTTCACCTTCTTTCATTTGTTTATCATGGTTTTTCACATCTTACCATATTTATTATTCCTCATCACAAGAAAGTGATGGGGAAAGAAAGAAAGAAAGAAAGAAAGAAAGAAAGAAAGAAAGAAAGAAAGAAAGAAGTTCTTTTTATAAATGAGATACTCGGTGGGACTGTTTTCTCAAACCTTTTTTTCTGTCAGTTCAAATCTGCCATCTTTACCTAACTTGAACCATGCTTTCTGCCTCAGATAATCACTATTGATATGAAGAGCTAGAATAAGTTTCTCTTCAAAATAAGAGAGGCAGAATCTGATGCAAAAATTTTAAAACAATTTATCTGAGAAACTATGAAGGATGAGAGAGAATACCTAAACCCCATTGAAAAGCACTGTATGTAACCCTTTGTAAAATGCACATATATTGAAATTCTGGCCTTTAGTTGAGTGGAGGCATGCTTTGGGGAGAGCTGCTGGGGTGAGAGAGGCCAGAGCAGATACATCAGTCAGGACTGCACGGTGTATGAAATCCAGCATAGTACTGAAGCAATATCACACTCGGCACTGTTGATCTTGGCAGTTTTAGTGATGATGTTCCAGACGTTCAAACTGCACCGTCTGGGATCTGCATAAACTCATCCAGGCACTGCAGTACTCGCAGTTCGTCCAGTTTGCCTTGGTCATGAGGGGAATGGGAGTGATCCTTTGGGCAGTGCTTTAATCGGGGATAGAAATGGCTCTTCAGGGAAACTGAAAAACCAGCAAAAGTCAAGCGCACAAACTCTGGCTGGGGTTTATATCTCTGCAGTTACAACTAACATACTCACTCAGCTGAACTCCAGGAATGGATGTGTTTAAAATAAGTATCACATATCACGCTCCCCTTGAACGGTAACTTTCCATTCACTATTCATTAACATTTAGGAACTGTGTTCCTCTCACTTACTCGTTCTCTGCCATCTGTAGGCATGGCACCAGAAAGAAAAAGAAAAACCATAGCTACTGTAACAAAGTGGATAAGGCCTAAGGGCTCAAACCTGCAAGTAGTAGGGGGTACATCCCTTAATATGGAGCACTAGGGGGCTATTGTTGTATTTTTCCTGATGCCATAAACCGTATTTTCCATTTGATATATTGGCTGATGGCCAGGATGAAGTTAGATGCTTTTGTCAGAACAGACAAAATCTGGACTGCCATGTCAGTGCAGTAGTTGTCTTTTTAGACTCAACCCCTTTTTTAAAAGAAAAACAATGTCCAGAACTGCAGATGTTTTGCAGAGGGGCTTCTATAATTTTAAGCCAACATAATGAAACTGTGGATGTTTTTGTTATCCATAAAAATGGATAATTTATATGCCTGAACTTCTCAACTCAAGGGTATCTTGTGGCAATCAGTTTTGCTTTGTTATAGAAAGAACATGCCCTTGTCATTATCAAATGTTTTGCCTTTTGGTTTCATTTGAAGTTTTGTTATTCAAGCATTCACACTACCTCTCTATGACATTCATGACTACATATATCTTTGCCATAAGCCTTCTTCCTCATCTCCTTTCAAATTACATCGCATATGAGATTGTGAAGAAAAGTGGCTCAGGACATTTGAAAACTTCCCCCATTTAAGCTGAAAACAACCTGGGCACAGTATCTGAAAATTTCTAATATCTATAAAATTTGAAAAAGGAGTTCTGACTGTGCTTTTGGTGTACAGAAAACAGAGAGGGGCAAAACCCTTTGTTTTCCTTATAGAAGCAATTATTTTCAATTTTATCTTTGCACAGCTCAACAGCAATAATGGGGAAAAAGAAATGAAAAGAAAAAAAAGAACAGTTTGAAGAAAACCTTTAAGGGGATTTGTACAAGGACAATCTGAATTTTAACRTAGATTGCAGGTGAACTCCCACATCAGTTTCTTTGAAAATGCCACTGAATGTCAGTTGTGCTCCATAAAATTAAGACTTTGCAGTTATATATGACTTTTCATCCAAGGATCTCACATCATGTTACAAACATTAATTAATTAAGTCTCAGAATATCCCCCTGCCTTACTGCTTGCAGCTTCAGGAAACTATCATCATTGTTTTAGATCCCACTTTACACAGGTACAATAGATGTGTCATATTATTGTTAAATGCAAGCTGATTTTATTCCCTTTTCTCAATCATTCGAGTTCTTGTCTCTTTCACCCAATCCAAATGCAAAAAGAGCAGTTCTAACTGCTGCTAAGTACAGGAAGATAACACAGCCTCAAGGCAATTCACAGCTTAAATCCCTGCTTTCCACCAACACAATGGAAAATAAAAGCAACATTTTAAAGGAGACTAAAAGGTTTTTACTTCCTACTGTTTTATTCTTTTTTCTCTGCCCTATATTGAGCAGTCCTAGCTTTTCATTCAAACCTCGTCTGCTATGTGTATAATCACTTCTGAGAGATATTAAAATGTAAGCATAAACAATTTACTTGGAGTTAAATTATAAAAGACCAAACTTCAGTTTGAATATGTGGCTAAACTTAAAATTTCAACTTTAAAATTAACTGGATATTTTAAAAAATGATGGGCCAAAACAGTACACAAACCACTACCTCTCAAAAGGCTTCCCTTCAAGTCAGTACACAGTACAGGTATTCCCTTCCTTCCCTTAATGATTTATACTTCCTACACGAAAATATCTGCTAGGACTAGTCTCCTGTCCACATAGAAACAGGCTGAAAGCAAATGAAAGTCTTTGACTTCCAAAAGGTGTATACAGGTAGAAATGTGAGAAAGGTTGTAGTCCAATTATGCTAATCCATATCAGAAAAAAAGAGAATCACCACACCTTTTTGTACATAGCAATCACTCTTAGTGGAAGGCCAGAAACACACCTTTTACAGATGTAGGGATGCCCCCTTAACTCTTGTGTAGCTGGATGAAAGTCCAGCCTCTCTTTTGAATCTTAGCAGAAGACAGTATTAGACAGATATATTTAGATGTACACTTTGGGGAGATACCCCGCAGCAAAGCAGTTTCCCATCAAAATACCAACGGGTTCAGCAGAGGTATGACACCTTCCTTCCAGGACTTGCTGGATGTTTCCCCATTTCTGCAGTATGCCCCTAATGGTCATAAAAGCTAGTGGAAGGCCTCAACAAGTAGCCTAAAAAGCCCCCATGTTACATGACAGTAAGAGAAATAAAAATCTTTTTCTGCCATTGCAGTTACTCTGAACTTGGTGAAAATAATGAGGCTCAACACAGAAGAAATTATCTATCATTGTGTCCCTTGGCAGCTATGTGTTGAAATATGAAGGCTTAGAATTAACTCTACCCCAAGAAAAGAGCTGAAGAGAAGGCAACAAGAAGAAAGAATAGTTACAGAGTTTGGTGGAGTAACTGGAACAGAGGCTGCTTGAAGGTTTAATGTCTTGAAACCAAGTGAACAGAGTGGGTGGATTAACTTCCAGACTGTTCCTTCCATGATCATAGAGCTATAGTCCCCTCTAGCTTAATCCTCCTTAGGCACACAGTTGGGAAGTAACTAATTTTGACCCCATGTATGAAGCTTTATCTCCAGACTGCCCATTCCCATTCTCTATGTTGCCGACCAACACTAAATTCATACACATACATAGAAAAGCAGAGACAAATATGCTACAGTGCGAACAGGAAAAGCAGCTACCTAGCATCACCTTTAAACTTTAATACATAAATAAAACACAATATTAAATCATGTCTTTTCATGCATTTACACATGCATTAGCCTCTCCTACTGCGGCTTGGGCTTCTCAATGCAAGACTCACTTCTGACTAAAGAGAAGAAGCTCTGAGCMACTTGTGACTTGACTAGTTAGGAAAGAGATGAAAGACAAATACTACTTCAGAACTACTGAAAAATAACAAGTTTATTTCTGATTTTGTATTTTCTTTGGATAGTTAAGTTACTTGGGGAGTTAAAACAAATCACTAAGTCAACAGGTATGCAGCCAAGCTTAGGACAAAACAAATCGTGCTGGTTTCAGGACTGAGAATTTCTTTTCAACACATTATTGACTCCACCATATTAACTTGTAAATCCATTAGTTTTAGATTATTATCTATTGATTAGCTGCATGCATGTATGTTATAAATGAACAATTCAGAAAGAAATTACCATAATTTAGTCATCTTAGGTCAGACTTTTAAACATATCCAAGTGCCTAAATTTGAATATGGGCACTACAGGGAATATTCACAACGCCTACATTTAGACACAAAACATACATAGCTAGTTTCCTCTCTCTCCACAGTCTATGCAGAGAAAGGAAGGTTCCTCCAAAGGGATATTCCAATGCTTAYGTTTAGCTGAACAGCCCTTCAGAGGAGCCTCACTGTCTCTCAACATAGGAGATTAGATGGACTAGCCTGCTTTAGGCATCTAAAATAAGTGCCTAGATTCAGTGCTGTGACTTTTGCTTAAATTCACCTCAGACTCAAAAAGCCAAGAAGCCAGTGACAACAAACTCAATCAACACAGAGCAACAGACCATAGAGGTGAACTTTTTTTTGCCTTAAGGTGAATCAAAAAACTATTGRCAGTTTGAGAAGTTAAGCGGCAGCTGTTTCAAAGCTCTTCAAAATCAATGGAAGTTTCCTTTTGCCTTCTCCAGACCCCTTGATCAGGAACTTCATGCCTAGAAGAACAAAACTAAATGGTGTACGTAGATGTCATTCAAATAGAACCATTCTAATAGGGACTGGGCTCAGTTAATCCATAATATTGAAGCAAACTTCCCTGCACTGTCTTCCTACTGCTTTCTATGCATAGGTCAACATGCTGGCAATGATCTTCAGTCTGAGATGATSTTACTCAAGTCAGTGAGATTTAAAACTTCCATGAACACCCCAAAATCAAATATCATTAGAGAGGTTTGCTAACAAAGCAACTGATAGTGTTGTGATGCTTCTATGTGGGGCCAGAAAGTAGGAAAAACGCAGTATGCTGAAGAGCTGCTTCTCTCAGCAATGTCCTATTTTTATGTTCTCAGCTGTATTTGTCCTCAAAGGGGGCACACTGTTTTGGACATCAAAACAACTAGAGCTCAAACTGTTGTGTGACCTGGTGGAAGGCACAATGTTTTCCTTCTTCTCATTTGCTCTCAGTGTCTCCATTTATTCTGTTTGGGCCAGGACTTTCTAGTAACATTAAGCACAGCACTTAAATATGTCACTGTCTTAAGCTACAACTATAGTATAAATCTCATCATCTATTTACATCGTGAGTCTAGAATTTCTAGCATAGTCTAGCATTAGAAACAATCTAAATTATCATCTGACTTGAACCCCTGGAGATAAAACAATAAAAAATAATTTTATGAAGGCATAATGACAACAATACTACTTCAGTTCATCTGTGAAAAGACATCTTCCACAATTCTCATTAATTCTTTTTTAAAGCCTGTTGAAAAATAAGAGCGCTGCAAAATTTCTTTCCTTTTGTTTGTGCAGAGTAAAGTTTTCTTTATAGCAAAAGCATAGAAAATTTATCATGGTAAGGAATCCACTACCCTCCCTCTCTTGTTATATTAACTGTGCATTTGCAATTTTGATTCTGTAGGACAATTATAAACTTGGTGCATGTTTACTTCCACTTCCACACTGCATGTAGGATTTGCCCAGGCCAGGAATTCTTTGCTCTCGATGGGGAAGAAGAATCAGCACATTCAAACCCACAGCAAATGGAGTTTTATATAAAAATACTCAGAGCAGAGCAAAATTCAGAAGCAAAATGAGTAAAGACTTGTGCTATACCCCAGCAGGTTAAACAGACACTGGGACCTCCCTTCATCTTCCTGTTGTGAAGATAAATCTCCTTGGAGTCCTTTTGACACACAAACAACACACGCTCCCAGTGACTAGTCCAGCTGGAACGTACCCCACCACTAATATCACCTCTACATTTGGTCTCTGTGGTGACAGAAGCTGTTAGAARTTACTTGCACTACACAAAGAAAGGAGGAGCAGCCATGGATTAATTTTAAAAAGGCCATCCTACAGCTGCAAAGCCAAAGAGCTTAGGGGAGGATACTGTGCTGCAGGTCCACCTGCTGCTCTTGCTCCTGTCACAGCTTGCCCCAAGTGGGCACATAAGTGTACATTTGTCTCCTAGGGCTTTGCCTGCATAGCTACACAGCCCTCAGTAATATGAGATCTTTAAAACACATTACCTGCCTGTTATAAGACCTGCAGAACCAGGGATACAGAGTAGCTGGAAGTAGAAACAATCAATTTCCTAACGAAAATATGAAAAGGGGAGTTTTTTCCACTTATCCCTCAGGAGGAGAGTTAATTCCTGCTCCTT
>NW_020451082.1:1159998-1237388 GCF_003343035.1 Apteryx rowi
TGTATTTCCAAATGGGGAGCTAATTTCTTCATTAAAAAAATTACATATTGATGAAGGCACTCTGGTCTAGTCAACCTAATTTCTCTGCAGCATAAACTGACTCCAGGACCTTATCTGGCAACTAATGTTCATAGAGCAGCCTAAAGACTGCTCTCTCATATGCCCATAAACACACGGTTCCAAAGATTCACTTTTGCATCTCCACAGCCACATCATACCCCTCTCTGTGATACATATAACTCCTGGGGAGTGAGAGGAGTTAGACTCTGATCTGGTGTTAAATATAGTCACTGAAAAACAATGTTCTAACTGGAACGAGCCTTGAATCAGGCCTAAAATTGAATTAAAAAAAAATAGGATTATCCTTTATATCAAGGAAAACCTATGAAACTTTTGATTCTTTCTTTTGGAAGAGAAGCATTATTTCAGAGGACAAACCAACATAGAAAAATTCAATTATAACTGAGAGTATTTTTGAAGAAGCAGTGAGAAGAGCAAAAACAATATAAAGATTGTGAAACAACTACAGCATACTATTCTCTACTGTTTTTTATTGTGTTTAAAAGGTAATGGCATGAAAACATATGATAACTTCTAAGGACTGGACAAATCAAGGAAAATTGTCATGAGATGTGGAACCTGTCAGTTGTAGATTACTCACAAAAATCTACTTCACTTGCCTATTTGAGTCAGAGCAGTCATAAACCACATGGACTCTGTGATTAGGCATGGACAGACATAAGCTTATCAGTGTTTTTACTTCTGGTCCAAAAATGTATCGAAGGACAAAGTTATTTTAACTACCTATTGCACACTGAATTAGGGAGAAAGTACTGAAGAAAAAACATAATGAAATAAACTTGTTTGCTGTAACCTTCAGTAATTCTGATCACCAGCCATGTGAGAACACATTAAGACCTCACAGACTCCAGAAAAAACTTTCCCTGCTACCCCGCATCCTAATTCACAAGGATTTTTTAATTCTTGGCAGAGTTCCAGCAGAGTCTAAAGTTATGTTTCTGTGGCTGCCTAAAAGCATCCAGGGAGACACTGAAGTAGCCTTGGTTACAGCGGCAATAGTATAAATAGAAGTGGTTGGAGCGGGAGCCTCCCTCTCCCCCTCGCCATTCTCCGCCACTCTCTGCTCATCCAGTTCTATTACCACAGTGCTTCAAAATCACTGAAGTCCTGCGACAATCCATTGCATCCTTTCGGCTCTAATTAGGCAATTCTAAATGTCCGTCTTGATAGGTGGGGCTTACTGAAGCACTTAATCAGTTTCTGGAGGGGCATCGTAGTGCCAATCCAAAGGCTTATTTAAACAGAGCTGTAGTGCCAAATCCAGCATATTCTGCAGCAGCATGGAAACAACAGAATCTGTGAGACACAGATTGCCTAGCACACATTTTTTAGCAGCCTTTGACATGAAGGGGCACTTGTCCTGTATTTGTCCCCTGTAAGCTTAACAGGTCTAGAGACCGAAACACAGGAAACATTCTATATTATTGGGCTTTCCTGGCAATAAAATAATTACAATAATTCCAGTACAAGCCCTTCCTGAAACCATGCTAACAAGGCTTTGAATCTTAAAAAATTGCATTTAAATCAAACGATTCATTTGCAAACCCATCACATAGCACACATGTGGTAGGTGTGAGTCATTTCATTGGAATTAGAAAGCAAATGTCTCTATACATGAGAGGTCACTGGTTGTTGTAAGTTAAAATCTTTTCACTGTTAGGCATAATTAAAATACTCTAACAGTGGTTTCAGTAATTTAAACATTGCAGTATTGTTGTAATATTTTTCTAGGCTTCAAGAGTTCACAATTGTTTGGTCCAATCAAATCTGGGAACACTGGAGAAGTTATCACCCATCAAGGTAATTACTCTCAAGTTGAAATAATTACTCCATCAATGTTAATGGTCTTTCAACTTCAATAAAGCACTCACCTGCCGATAATCACGGCTAACCTCTTGCTCTCATGCAATTCCCTCTCTATTTAGCAGGTTATATTACAGCCGTTAGAGTGGTCACTTGTCCTGAACAGCTGCTGAATTTCACTTTGATCGGCTGTGAACCATAGAAAAATTAGTCATCTGTGTATGATTTCCCCCTAGCCCATAAGCCCTTGCAGAGCTAAGGATATGATCTTTTGGCTTTAATAGGGCACTTCGTGTAGCAGCCATCTTGTTTCTCATTGTGGCTACTTGTTAACAGCAGCACAGGAGCCTAATTAACTTTTGCCCTCCACTGCCGTTTACAGCTTTCATTCTTTGCTAAGCAGCACATCTTCTGAATTTATAGCATGTGCCAGGATTATACCCTTTACTCTCACCTTGTTTTCCAACAGTGCTGTCCATTTCCCAAATATCTGAAATTGGTATGAATAAAAAAGTTTCGCCAGTCCCTCCCTTTGGCATATTTTTCCTGCTATCGTGGCTATAGCATACATTCCTTCTCCTATATGAAAGTTGTCATGTACAGTCCTGTATACTGCATTACTGAATAATTTTATGCGCTTGGAAGTTAATAACTATGTGGTTTGTCATATCTAATGGTGACAAATGTTCACTGCTCTATCTGAGGAAACAGAACTGAAGTATCACGTGCAGATCTATTAAGTATTTCTATATGTGATGAACAGAAAAGAACTACCTGTGGGTATCAGATTCCAGAGATCTATAAAATTCTGCTTAGGAGGCTTGCATGACTGATGTATGGCAGTACTGGCCAGTTGAGATTATTTCTGGTATAATACATTTTATATGATGCTTTACCGTAAGTTGGCATTATTTGTTATTTTTATTCTGGTTATTCCTGCAATGTACAAATTACTGTCTGGTTATAAAAACATAATCACACAAGCTAAAGGCTTATTTTCCTTGCAAAGCCTCTATTATCAGTGCTACTCTGCAATATGTCTACAGTTCCCCATCATGGATGCAGCATCTGCCAAGAGGAGTTTGGCCAGTGCGGTTATACCAGCTTCCCAAATAATGTAAGGTAAGCCAACACATGCTCTCAACTGTTAGCATAGCCATGTCTAAACCAAGGGCTTTTCTGGTGCAGTGATACCAGCTAAGCGATGTGTTAATTTTTTTATGAGCTGAGCTGACATAGCTATGCCAAGAAAGGCTTGTAGAATGAGTTTGGCCTGACGGCCTGATACTGCGAAACACAATGGGAGTAGACCTGCACTTCTAGGTAAGCACAGGTGTAAAATTCCCATGAATAAGGCCTATAATACTTAAATCCATCTCTTCTTACATCCTTTAACAAGCACATTGTACTTCTAATAACTGCTGAGAAGGGTTTGACATGTAATACTAATGGGAGGCACTGCTGAATACAGTCAGAGCTTTCCTTTGTAACTCTCACCTCTGGATGCTTTTCTCCTCCCTTCCTCTTGTCCTCTCCACACACTTTCTAACAGCCACATATTCTTATGTTTATTACTTATCCTCTTGGCTTGCTTGCCTTCTTCTCACGATAAACAACTAAACACTTGATACAATTGGCATGGGAGAAACAGCAGTACACATCCACAAATCATCTACCACGGAAAAGTCAAAATTTACCTGTACTTCACCGCACAGCAACATTTGACATACAACAGTTACACAGCTTTGATACTTTGATGCCCTTGAGAGGTACTGACTTTTTAATGATATCAGCTTGGGGTCCTATGTTCACAAGCGTGAAAAGTTTACTTTGACAATTCGGTCACTTTTTGCAGATTTGTGTAAATGAGAAGTTACTGTCAATCCATTCCCATGGAATCACATCTTTCATACTAGTGCTGTCAACAGGACACTAAATATTATTCCTGCTTTAGAGGGTCAAAATGAACTGGCAATACATTGTGAGAGAAGCTTGTGCTGCTGTAACCAGTCTTGACTTGACTTTATTCTGCAGATAAACCAGAATGTCAGTTTAACTTGCTGTCACCTAACATCTGTCACTATACTCCTGGCCAAACAAGCTAGAGAGATGGGTGACACTGCTCTTTAACTGCAGAGCATCAAAATGGCTCGTATGTATGTCACCTGCTGCTAACAGTGCAGAGTCTCCTTTCACTCGAGTGCAGGAGACTTTGCTTTCAGAATGCAGTTCCGATCTTTATCTTCACAAGCATCACAAAATTTCAAGGGATCACTGACAACCTTAAGGTCATGGACAGCCATAACTTTGATCCATTAATTCAAATAGAGATTAATACACTGTAACTGGAGAGTAAATAGCTACATATCGGGAAGGCAGAGTGGATAAGTCTGTCAGAGGGTTTGAAAACCCAGAAGATGCTTCTCAGTTGGCTTTTGAAATGGATAGAAAAGAAATTGTCAAATTAGAACAGTCTGCAGTGACATTAGCAAGACCTTAATTTGTATCCTGCAGTGCCACAAAGACTGTATTTCAACTTTAGATTTTGGTCAAGCTTTATGTCCTATGGCAGGTAAGCAGGGTATGAATAACAAGCACAAGGGTGGGATTGACTACTGTGATTTTAGCACTGCTTTTTTTTTTTTTTTTTCTGGAATATTCTTATGGGATAAGAATGGAGTCTCACAGATTAAATAAAGGACCGAACTCATTGCTCACTTAATACTTTAAGTCTTGCTTGTAACATGGAAGCTTGTATGAGAGAATGACTAATGGCGTATCCCACGAGGGAGCTCCAATAGAGATGCTTTAGGAGATTAAATGATTTAGCCTAGTACCCCTGAAAGCTATATTTTAAAGGGGCAGAAGTTTAATCATTCGAATGCTAGTTCTTTCAGTAAAATTACATTTTAATTAAAGTGTCTCATTCACAAAGCTACAGTTAAGGGCATATCAGCAATTTTGTGATAAAATTCTATTTCAAAGGAGCTATAACTTTGAAAGTTGGTGTCCAGGTTTTTGCCTGTTGGGATAATTGACCTGACCTCCTAAAGATATCTTTGATAACAGGACTCTGTGCACTTTATGTCAATATCTTTGATTCAAAGCTTTAGCTGTTTTATTATATTCAGAACAGAAGAGGTATGATTCTGATCTCAGCTCCCTGGTATAAATCAGCAACAACTCTTTGAGTTAACACAGCTGCAAAGACTTTAAAGTGAGTGCAGCTGGTGGAAGAGGTGCACAGAAAGATTCTCCCTAAAGGGTAGTATAATATTTAAAAATAAAAAGGGATAGAAAAAAATAATAATCGATAAATGTTCATGACAAAGGACAGTAGAAAAAACCCATGCAAGTCAGTTTCATTGTGACATTAGTAAAACAGCTATACATATGCTGCCAGAATGTCATTTTGATTCAGGGGAGTGTTTGGAGAAAATAAAGTGTTTTGGAGCCAGGAAAATACTAATTCAGTAAATAATAGCTTGTTAATTTAAAAGGCTTTTAACCGATGCTGTTAAAGAAACACACTGTGGCAACATTATTTAAAAGGCCATTTTGGYAGGTTTTATTGCCCACAATACAACCATCTTGGACATTTTCTGTTGTTGTTGGCATGCTTAGAAGACATTGCAATGCATGACTGGCCAGGTCAGCTCTGATGCTCAGCAACACATTGGATTCTGCTTAAGCAGAACATTAAGAGAAGCTCTGTCATTTCTCTGGTTTTGAAATTTTAGGTATCACATCACGATTATGACTGTGATTTTTTTTTGTTTAAAGAAAGTTATGGGAGTTAAGTACCAAAATCCTACTGAAGTTCAATGACTTTGAAAATCCCAGTCTACCTTTTAAAACCTAGAATAGTGCTTAATGCAGACATAACCATTTCAGAAGCCAAAGGTATACATTCCTATCATTCAATTCAGGACATGTTTTCTTTTTCAGAGAAAGATGTATTACAAGCTTTATCTGTGTAGGCTTCCAGGAAGCTTTTGAACCACATGATCACAAGAATGCACTGGATGAGCTGGAGACTTTTCCCACCTTTTCATGTCAAGAGTTGTCTAAGAAAGTTACTTAAAGGTTACTATTGCGTATTCTAGAGTGTGTTCTTTAGAATCCTAAATCCAACCACACCATAAGTTTAATTATTTGAATGTCAAACAGATACTAAATAATTGGGGTGAATAAAAATTTGGGGGATTTTCAGTGTTATTCARTACAAACATGCCCTATGAATAAAATTTAGGCAAAATTCTAGGTTTATGAAGTTGAGCTGGCATTGCTAAGGAAACCCAAGCTTATTATAACTGGCTTAAACATTTTCTAAAAACATATTTTCAGGAGACCGCCATATACATCAGCTATCCAAATATGTAACAGTCCAGTTCAACAGTGTGTATGCTGTCTTTCTATAGAAAGGCTAGGATGTAATTTATAGGCAGGACGAGTAGTGGTAATTGCACACACCATAACCACTTCTATCACTGAGTTACACAATGTTGTTGGTCAGTTCACAAAACAACATGTCATTTCCTGAGTCTATCCATCCACATACTGGATAGAAAAGTAATATTTACGATGTCATAGTATCACAAGCATTGATGTTTGGAAAGTCCCTTGAAGGGAAACACGTTAGGAGTGCGAAGCAACATTCTAATGTAAGTAAACATAATATAAGTGAAAGTAGATCTGCTTTTGATACTGATGAGTTGTGAGGAGAATCTTTATAAATGTGTATATATGCAAATGCTTTGCATATATGAACTATTTAATTGCTAATGGATTCATTCACTTTGTGATTCCAACTGAATTACAAAACTAGCATAACATACAACAAGGAGTGATTTTGTTGTGCTTCATACAGATCCTGTGAAACTACAGCAACTATCAGACAAAAAACTCAGGACAGTATTTTCAGAGCTAGGCTGACAAAATTAGGTGCATGTGCCTGCTTCCTCCAGACACAACCCATCCTGAGTTTTTGAGCAATCTCCTTGCATCTACCAGGGATTAGATATTAATGTCAAATATTTCAGTCCCCATTGGGCCAAACCTAAAATTTAAACCAAAAAATCCTACTGGCAATTGTGAAACATCACTTTTCCGATCATCGTTCCAGTCATTGAGATTTTAAAATATCATGGAGCTCAAAGCAGAGTAAAAACAATCAAAAGCTGGTTTTGTTACCCAGTTCTTACCRTCACAGTTAATGCTGTCACAGGTGGGATGCTAAATGTTGGATCACCACGTTTTTCTTGATAGACTACTCGATACAGAGAAATAACACCATTGGGAGATGCAGGCTGGGTCCAGTTCAACCACACTGAGTATGCACTTGTTGCTTGTGCCCAGGGGGCTCCCATGCCCCATGGAGATGCCTCCAGAGTTTGAGTTGAAGCCCACAGGCTGTCCACTGACCCCATGGCGTTCTGTGCTCTGACACGATACTCGTAGAGAGTAAAAGGCTTTAGCGCAYCAGATGCATCAATAAATTCCAAAGGTCCTTCAGTCCAGATGAACAAAAGCAGCTGTTCTTGACTACCTACAGGACGTCTGAAATTAAATCAAAGGCATTTTATTTAAAATTGAAAATAACCTTAACATTCCCACCATAATGTATCCTGAAGTCCTAAGTTCAGCTAGTAACTGAGTAAAGTACAGAGCTTATTTCTATACGTCACACACACAGTCAACTGCCTGCTTGACTTTGTGTCTTAAAAGCATTTCTATGAACGTATATCAGGTACTGAGTAGTGAAGAAGAGATTTTCAAGGCAAGTATTTAATCATTGTTCTCCTTTACCTAGAAGAGCACTACGAAACACTTCAAGCAAATGTTCATAATATCAGAGTTGGCAATACAATGCCATATTGTCCTTCTAGGATGTAACACACCAGACATGAGATTTTTCAAAATTTAAGACATGAAGTCTTAAATCCATATTTAGTTGCTAAAATAATTACCTGATTTCCAATATGGGTGCAAATTTTCAACATTTCTGAAAATCAAGCTACTTATGTACATACTCACCTCAGGATTCCTCATTTATGGAAATCTTAGTCCAGTTTTTTAGAGAAAAATGTTGCTTAATGCACAAGGGATAAATATTCAAACATGCCGTCAAAACCAAAGCCACACACTTTCTTTTTATTCTGGTTTGCTCACAATAAATACCCCATTTGTTCTTGTGAATGGAATAAGTAATCCCATGTGCATAAACTTAGCAGAATTTGCAGCTCTCCCACAAAAACTCATTAAACATATCACAAGGAGTGATATGTTTTCTATAATAAACCATGTTTTTTTTCCAAGGCTGCTTCTGTTTCAAAAATGTAAACTACAGATACATGAAGACAATTCACTGTAGAGGCTTTTGGCACATATGGGTTTGTATATATGTATACATACAAATATAAACATTACATATACACATAAAAATATTCATATACATATAAACCTGTGTGTATGTATATATATACATAAAGTTCATACAGATAAAAAAATGTATAGCACCTGTTCTTACTACGGATAGGGTTTTTAGTGTTGGACCTGGAGATATTCTGCATATCAGAGATTACAGATGATTTTCACCCTCTTTCTCTTGTAGCGCCTTCAAACACATAATTTAAAACAGATGTAAAAAGGCTAGCACCCATCTTCAAAACAGTTACCAAATCAATTCTTTCACTTGGCATAAAAATATTTGTGTGAAATTAAATTGGTTACATTTAAACACTGTGATAAATCTCAGTGACGGTTGTGCTGTACTGCACATGATTTTAAGTATTTTCCCTACTTTTCACAAGAACCTTGGCCTTTGCAATAAGTAAAAGCACTTTCACCCTCCATGCCAACAACAAAAAACAAATTACATTATCCGCCACTTTTACTGCAAGTAGGGCAAATTTGCAGAAGTAAAATTGGTTTGTCTGACTACCAGGTGTCATCATTACTATGTAYGTACACAGAAGCTGAAGAACATTTCTTTGGCAAGAGAAAAATCCGTATTTCACAGAATTCTGTCAGTTTTTATTTTGCCAGATTGACCTCGGGAACCACTTAAAAAATATAAAATGTAACAATTTTTTAAAACTGATAACCTTAGCTGCTTCGTAATAGTATATACTCTGGTATTTACATGGAAATACGAAGAACATAATGTATGGATGTGTGTACAGATGTCTGTGCACCCTTTGTGCATATACATATATAAGGAATGCACAAACACATTATTTTCTTACATGAAGCTGAAGATTTTTTGCTAAACTCTGGTATAAACAAGCTATACAGACACTGAATATTTTAAAGGGTTAAAGCATGATTTTTCAAAAGCAGAGTTTTGAGGTCTAATGTCTCTAGTGTAGTGTAACAGGCATATTATAAGATGCATTGATACTGAGAATTGGTTGGCAGAACTGGGTGAAGTATGGTAGGTAGAACAGGTATGAAAGATTYCCTAGCAATTCTCTCACTTTCTACAAAATGAAATAGATGTCTGCAAATAGCTGGGGTTAAAAAATCTGCTACTGACCCCACAGTTCCATCAAATATTTTTAATACTCTCTCCCATGCTTAATTGTAATGGCAAAACAGGCCTTATGCAGAACTCTTCCTTAGGTGTTGTTCACCGACTTAATGTGAGACACAAAATTCCAAAAGGTGAATCACTACTATGCCTTTCTTCTGCACCGGATACATAGTCTTATCCCTATGTACTTAAAAATATGCCTAAAAATGTTTGAAGATAAGTGAAAAGAGAGGATATTTTAGTGCAATAAAGTCAGGTTTAGTATCTGTCTTGTCTCACCAAGCATTACGGCAACTAAATGAATACACAAATTTATATTTTATAACATTTTACAAATTCTGTGATAAACAGCTTTTTCTCACTGGAAGATCAAATATGCCACCAGCTGTAAGCTTATCCACAAGCAAAGCTGTACAATGTAGTCTGGTTAAGTATTTAGATCTTATTACTGCTGAATATTTAATGAATGAAACTTATGGTTAGGTAAATGGTTCCATCTGTGGTGCTAAAAAACAGAATATCTTCATGTATGAATAAACTTTGAACAGAAGTGGTTGAACAGTCTGTAATCATTTCAATCGTCTTAAGATTTAAGATTCAACTGCTCATTTTACTGGAAGTGTTTCTTATGTACAATGAGCTGCATAGGAGAATAACATTTCCAGGAGCTGGGAGCTGTCTCTTAATCTGCATAGTCTGATTTGCTGCACACTCATTTTAAAGATGATCAGATACAGTTATTTTTAAGGGCAAATTCTCCCTACCCCACTGCCTATCTGAGCAAGATGACATAAAGACAAGAATATAATCTTCTGTGTGACAGATGACTATAAAGTTCTATGCAGAGGGCAGCAACATTGACCACAGCACTCACCCCTCAGCTTCCTTATGTGAAAGGAAGAGTCAGTGAATTCTTGAGGTCTTGGAGGTCAAAACAGAATTCTTCTCCACAAGCATATACCTTTCACCATGCACCAAAAGTATATGTTTTAGTAGTGCCTGCTATTTCCCTTCCCAGAGTGGTAGAGACTTATTTCTAGAAACACTACGAAGTCCTGGGATAAAACAGTCTCAGATGATTTTTGTGGGGGAATAATGCAACATCAGCAATGCCCTACCTTTACAGTTTCACATCCTATTCAACAGAGTAGCCTTGCTTACCATTTGTTTACAACAAATCTATACTCATATAGTTTTTAGGTATATATTTTTACAAGTATTGATGTCAAAAACTGAACAAAACAAGGTTGAGCTTGCTGCATGTAATATGCTAGTTTAGGTTAGGTATTATATCAATTACAGATAAAAATAAAATCCTTGAGAGTTCTTATATTATATATCCATAAGGGTTCTTATATTAAACCAACTCTAATACTCGTGTGCCTTGAAAGGTCCATTTGGTGTAGCTCACGACTGGTATATAAGGGTAAGCGATGAAGTCATCATAAAGAATTAGTTAAATTGATCCACTTCCTCGAAGTCCCAAAACAGCAAGCCACAAGAGTCAACAGCCAGGAGACATCTCCTGTGTCTTAAAATTGCCTGCTAATTTTTCTGCTACTTTTTCCCCATCAGGACTGCTCAGCTAATGAGAGTTACATTACAATCTCACTTACATACACATACTAAATAATTTAATCTTAATGAATGTGACGTAGAGACTTCCACAGAAATGCAAATGCTCCCTTAAGCCAGTTATGATCTAAAATCCTTATAATTTTAGAGGCAACGTTTCTTTAAGATCCATCTCATGTGCCTCCTACACAGGGCATGCTGGTGGTCAACAAAGAGCAGTTCCATTAGCTGATGTGACCTATATCTTATTAAAATACAGCAAGAAATACATCACCTATTTTCATAACATTCTTTTTCCAGACTAGCAATTTCTGTGGTTGTCACAGGGATGTTATGTCATGATGAATGAGGAGAGAAGTAGATTGGGTGATTGTCTCAGAAACCACATCTTCTCTCATTCACAATCTCTTCTAAGTTGTGGTCCTTGCTACAAAAGTTTAAAAGCCTCAGATCTGTGTTTAAAATGGTTAAACAAATAAAATGTTACCATCCCTCTTTTCATAAACTAACATTTTTATTTTTAGTTTCTAACAAAATGGCCGCAAATTTGCAAGTGCTTTTATGACTTGTACTAGACGCAAGCATGAATCCTGCCATTTTAATGCAAAGATCTGCACACATACTAGCTCCCCAAACATTCCAGGTTTTGAGTTAAATGAATTTATTTTGGTGGTGATGCAGTAAGGAAGAGGTACATGATGAAGAAGAAATTACATGCCATAACCTCCCGTAGAAATACTGCAGTCTTGCTGCTATAACAATGTAAGGCTAYGTGTGGCTACAAAATGAAAAAGAACTATGTGCTTACATCCCATTTCTGATTTTTTTGCAGCTATCTGAGAAAGATTTGATATTGTTGTTGTCTAAGCACATTTAAACTTCAGCTGAAATAACTGCCAAGTGATTCATGCCTATGTAGGTGAATATAACGATTGTATCTGGAGCCCCAGTGCGCCATTTTCATTTCACTTTAAATAAAAAACAAAATGTATCTATGTCAGTCAGTGCCCTTCTGCTGTACTCAGAGGTATCAAACAGGCTACAATTATGATTGTGAAGTGATTGTGTCACATTGGAGGAAGGTTTATTGCTTTTGAGTCTGCTAGGCAGTAACACATTCTGTTTCATATTACTCTTTATATCATTGTTTGGCTGTGACTAGAATAATCAAATGCCATCAAATCCTGTCAAATTCAATTTACAGTATTTTTCATTGAAGCAGGCTTTCTGCATTATATTTCCTGTTTTCCTTTTCTATGGCTGCCATGGAATAGCAGTGGTAATCATCAGCTTTTTTTACAAAATCAACAGAGTGAAGACATATCTTGGCTATAATGGATACTTATTCCTCTTTACATAGGGGAGGGACTTGATTTTTTTTTTGATCAGACAATTAAAAAAGAGCAGACAAAAAGCTATGTCAAGAGAGTAGGAATTTTTAGAGACTACTAATGTGTTTAAGGCAAAAGTGAATTTATATTAATTATCATTGCTGATTCCCAAAAGGCAGTTTGGTTCTCTCTCTTCTCAGCTGGAGCTCTAATACAATAAAATGTCCAACTGCTGCAAACTCTGTCGGGGAGGGAAGGTTCAGCCCAGCAGGTTTGCCAGGCAGATTTGGAGTTGGGACAACCAACTCCAGACTCAGACTTTAAATCTCTCTCTGGTACACGGCTTGAGTTCTCTGTCCTCTCTCTGCAGCTATTCAAGAAGGGTCCCTTCTGCTAACTTTAAAGGGTCAACCTGCACAACAGAAGTCAATGCTCTGCTATGTTGATACTTCCCTTAACAGAGCTATCTACACAGAAAAGTGATCATGCAATGCTCAGTAATTTCAGAGCACAGGGAACGAGGATGTGTCAGTCAGCCACCTAGAGAGGGCAGCTGAGTACAAGCACCAAGAGACATAAATAGATGTAATTTAATCGAGAGATTGTATAAAATAGAGCCGTGCTATTATCCTACTCCAGATTAATTACTTACAAATAGGAACATAATTCCGCTCTTAAAATTGATCTGTGTTAAAAACCCAGATACCATTTGGGGCTTTGAAAATCTTCTCAGCAATACTGAATAACTCCTGTTTCTATTCCAAATTTCTCAATTGTCTGTCACAAAGGATTGAAGAAAATATCTATTAGTCTRGGTAAACACACTCTAAGAATATCTATCTTTCAATTTTGTCTGTCCCTCTGAATTTTTTAAAATATATTTTCACCTACCTTTTGTTATTTTTAGATAAGGATTATGATTCTTGTCTCAGCTCTTTTTCTCAGCCCTTGCACCCACAGACTAGCACCTTATCTCAGTAGTTAAGAGGCAAGAAACCAGACAAACTTTATCATTTACGTCTATACTTTTTTCACCTGCTAATATATCAAGGAGTACAGAAGTGTACACCTCAGTAAGACTAGGCAACCTGAGGTGACAAAAGCATTTACCTGTGAATAAAGTAGTTAGTAATGATGCCATTTGGTTTCTTAGGTGGTGACCATTTCCCTTCTATGAGCGCAGATCCAGCTGCTTTAACAATAGGTGGGCTCAATTCTCTAGGAGGTGCTTCAGTAGTTCTTGAATATGTTCGACCACCCACTCCACAGCCACCTACAGAACCAGAAGTTTACTTAGAGATGAGAGTTTCTTCCTCCGCAAAAATGGTGATTTTCAAAATTGAAAATGCAAGAAAAGACACATATTTTCCAATTGGACTATACAATGGCTGCATTTACTGGATGAAAGCAACAAATCATACAAAGAAACAAAATACAAGAGAACACTTCATGATTTTGATGAAAAAAACATTAAAATATTTGCTGGTTAAGGATTCTTTTCCATGTTAAAATTATTAAAATGTCCTTTTAAACATTGTCTGTGTCAAGTCACAACTCTTACACTGCCCAGACAAAGCTCTCTGGGCTCCCATAATTGCCTTTAGAATGTGCAACAGTGTCCCCAGGCCAGTAATATAAATATCAAGGTAAGAAGCTTAAAATAATGAAAACTTTGGATAGAAATCTGAGGAGTCTCCAATTTGGATGTCACTGACATGCTATGACAGCAGTCATAGAATTCCTTTATTTCTTCCATTAGCATAAACTTTTCTATGAGATGAAGTTCAGGACTGAGCAATTCTGAAGTAATCTACCAGAAATAACAGATAATACAGTGAAAACAGATGAATGTGGAGTAAAGAAGCTCCTGCTGAAACGGTGCCTCATTTAACTTCATTACATTATTAAATGCTCATTTAAATCAGTGCAACTCCACTGATGAGCTACTCCGGATTTACACCAGTGCAGGTGAGAAGAGAACTAATTCCTAGTTGTCATTTTAGAAAGATTTATTTCAATTGGATTTTGAAAATTTCCATTAAATTCAAGGGATTATGTAGTATTTGGGCTCTTCACTTGGGTCTTTATGATTACCACTTCTTGCAGATGAACTGCTACAGAACCGATTTTGTTCTGTAGGCACATTTTCAAATATTATTAAGCTATCTGTGATGAGCTTTTAATAAAATGGCACATATTACCCAAAATAAATTTTTTTAATCTCCATTTAAAATATTAAAATATTAATGATATAACATGGAGATATTTAATGCTCCATTCTGTGCTAGGCTTTCTTTTTACTAGATAAATATTTTACACCATTTTAGAAATAAGATTTTAGCTATCTGTTTTGCTGAGCTGAATCTATTTGGTAAATTTCCATTCTCTTCCAGGCACAGAAGTGAGTCTTTTAAAATCATCTTACCATTCTGGCATGCTTGTATCCTTATCTCATACAGGGTGTAGGGATCTAGGCCATCCACAAAAACAGAATGAGCCCGACCTACTGGTTTCACCAGCAGAGCGGGACTGCTTGCATTTAGTAAGATACTGTATTCCAAAGGCAAGTTGACAACGAATATCCCTGTTGTGAAAAAGAGATGACCAGTGATTATCTGAAATACTAACAACAGTGCAGGACAAATTCAAATAGGCATTCATCACATGCAATTTTAAGTGCAAGCCCCTCTTGAGATTTTTGCCTACTGTCTCTTTCAGAAACCAAACCCATTTAAATATAAATTGAAACAGATCCTTCTGCAGATCACAACTGGAATATGGACATTACAGTTCTAAAGACGGTTAAAAATCAAATCCACTTCAATCAAGACAAGTGTTGCAATTGCCACCTCCGGGAAGAGGAGTGGATCTTATGACTGGGAAGCAGGCATCTGTTATTTCTTTATTTTGGAGGTGTAGAGTTTAAAGCAACAGCTACTAAACACTGCTTTTTTGTGTATTGAGTCATATGATTAAACAACTAAATTGCCACAGTTTAGCAAATTATCCCTTGTTAGCCCAGCAGCAGTACCTGAACGTTTCTCATGCTCTTAGCCTACTCTGCTAGTAAAGTATAATGCAGTAGCCTGAACCAAAAAAACCCCATATCATTTCAGCTGATATAAACATTTTGTTTTTGTTGAAGAAAAATGAAACTAATTTTTACCACCTTGTTTTAATTCAAACATTTTTTTCCCCTCTATTCCTCTTCCCATCCTGTCACTTCCTCGTTTTCCAGTTCTGTTGAGAAGCTGGAAAATCAATTATTCCAACAGAACAAGCTAAGCCATATGCCATCCCCTCAGAATGACTGGCACAGATTCCTGGATCTTCTCTTGTCTCCTCTCATATGACTTTTTTTTTTTTAAAGGCTGCACAGAGGACAACTACCATTAGGCTGCAACTCTGCCTCTCCTTCTATAGCCTTGGATTCCAGACCCAACAATGTTGAAAGTCAGAAAGCCTCCAGCCTCCAGTAGAAATATTCTTTTTCTTATTGGAGTCTATGGTCAAAAGAAGAATCCAGGAAACATTAACAAAACATTATAGTAGTTGTTTTCCAGTGTAATTAGGAAAGGGGCTGTAGGCTGTTCACTTTATGTCCACTATAGACTGTTCTACACAGGCATCAGCAATTTCATAAAACTAAGAGAATAACTAAAGAAGAGTTTGTCTGTAATGTGTATTTCCTTTCATTCTGCAGTCCTATGTAGTCTTAAGTGTTCAACAACCAGAACAAGGTGCAAAAACCAAAGCAGTCCAGGTACCATTCTGAAATAAGTCAAAATTATCTGATTAGCAGGAGCACACTGCTCTTTCAATAGAGCACACCTACTCCAGATGTCACAGAGCTGTCTTCCTGACTGCACTAAGAACCGAATGCCTGTCAGCAGCTCTGAGACTTGTCCACAAGCCTGTCTTGAGAACCTTCCTGTTCATCACTTTGGAAAACAAGTCCATTCTTCCTCTTAACTGTGGTTTTGGTGCTTTTCAGGTAAAGCATTTGGATTGATGCTATTATCCTGAAACAAATAAGAGTAATTTTTTCCATTGTTGTGTATCTTTTAGATGGATTTTTAAATTAAATATGAATATGCACATTAAAAAAAGATTAGAAAAAAATTATGGTACCATAAGAAAAAATTTCTTCACTGTGAGGGTGACAGAGCACTGGAACAGGTTGCCCAGAGAGGTTGTAGAGTCTCCTTCTCTGGAGATATTCAAAATCCGCCTGGACACAATCCTGTGCAACGTGCTCTAGGTGACCCTCCTTGAGCAGGGGGGTTGGACTAGATGATCTCCAGAGGTCCCTTCCAACCTCAGTCATTCTATGATTCTGTGATAAACAGTTGATGCTCTTCGGAAGATCAGAAAAATGTTTGTGAAATACCAAGCTTTTACAACTCTCAGAAGAAAGAACAGAAAGATTCTGAAGAAATGAGAAGAATATGCTTTCTTAGCAGACACCAGACAAAGGAAATGCCATTACACTAAAAAAGCCTAAAGATTAGCCCTGAAGTAGAGTGGCTTCAAGTTTATTCAACTGCTCAAGTTTATTCAACTGCTGGGTTTTCTCTAGGGGAGAAAAAAGACGCTGATAAAATGGAAGAGAAGAAGGGAGGAGATAGAAACTGGACAAATTCCAGTGTAAAAGTTTCAAGAAAACACAAAACTCTAGTCATTCAGAATGCAGTAACAGAAATATGGCTTTTAAAGTTAAGCAGGATGTTACAGAGAAAATCTCTGAGAGGTGATCTCGAAGTACAGTAGATGGCTTCTGAAACAAAGAAAATGATTTTATGTCTGTGATATACAGAAGAGAAAATCTTCTGGTAAAGAACACCTGAGTACATTTTATAATTATACCAGTAATTAAAGATATATTATTACACCTAAAATACCTTGTTTTCTGTAATTGGAGAGGCTGCAAAGGACAGAACAAAAGATCCTAAAGTAAGAACTTGAATCGTTGAAAAGCAAATCAAACAGAAACATTTTTTTTCTTCCCAATGATGAGTTAAGGTCCCCTTCTTYTCCAGTCCTTACAGTGGACTAGATATTTCAGACGGAAAAATCCACTATCTTATGAAAGTGACACTTAATTCACTTTTGTGAATTGTCTGATCAGGTGCATTTATTCTAAGCAGAAATTCACCAGAAACCTGTGAAATTGCCACTACTCGGAATGCCTGGTTTCCCAAGGCAGATTAAATACCAACATGGGTAGCTGAATCCAGCTCTCCCTACACAGCCATGGACACCTATTTCGAAACAACTGACTTATCCATGTCTAACATTCAGTCCATATCTTAGCAGAAATGCTAAAAAAAAATCCAAAATCTTGAAATTCTCATAACTGCTGCAAATGTATTAGGAATGATACCAAGAGTAAATATGCTCAGCAGAAAATAAATTCTCAGGAAGTGAGTAAGAAATTATAAATAAATCTAAGTAAACACCCTGAAAAATTCAAACCAATATTTAGTGGAAATCCTTCCCAGCATTCATCAAATGCTAACATCAAAAGATCATGTTAGAAGCTGAAAAATAAAAAACCATACTCATACAATACAGAAACTTGTCAAAAAAACTTTGCGTGTTCCAGAATACCCTTCAGCATCTGCAGCCAGTCTGAAACTACTACCTTGTGTGTTCTGATGACTGAAGGAAATGAAATGGGCATATTTGTTAAAGTCAGCTGGGAAACCACACGACTTGGTTAGTTCCAGAGTTCATAAATTTATGTCAGAATAAAAGGAACCGTAAAAGCACAAGTGAACCAATTTACCCTAAGTGCAAATGGCAGTTTTGTTATTTGGTGTCAAAGTTACCATGAGCACAATGACAACCTGCCATAACACATTTTCATGTTCACTAAAGAACAAGGATTTAGTTGGTTAATATTCCCAGCAATACTCCTTTTCATAATTTACAACAACTAGATGCTGATAGGTTATTTAACATTTATGAAGTTAAGATGTAATCAGAAAAACCCTGATTATCTTTACAAATAAAAAAGTTAAATTATTCCACTTTTTTCCTCTCTGACTTCATTTCACAGCAGGTGCACACTTTGCAATGGGACAAGTCAATCAAACTAAACCTCGTTTTTTTTGTGGGCATATTTGGATAATGTTTAATGGACAATTTTGTGCAAAACTCTGCAAATTAGGTTTGACAGCCCTGTTTACTTCAAAACTAGGGTAGCTCATAAAATAGAATTTGCAGCACAAGATGCTTAGAACTGAGAAAATAAAGCCACGGTCTGTTTTACAGACTGGTGACCAAAAATCTGTTTGAAGTCAATTGCTGGAAAACTGTTTAATATGATGAGAAACTCCATCACAATTAATGCAAAATAATTAAACTGTTTCAGTTAGAGTCAAGAAATACTAAAATAAGAACGTCATGTCTTTTATTTAAAACCARATAAGAGAATAAACCTTGAAGTAACATTTTAACATTTAACTTCACACAATCAAAAAGTATTTTAGCTGCATAAGTATTTAAATTAAGCTGTATGCATCCAGGTGTCTTATTCTGATCGTATCAAGTGTTCACAGTAAGCCTCTGAAGACAATAAAAGGTGGAGATGCTGACCACTTTCAAGATGCAGAACTTTGGACATTGAGCGTGAAATTTTTGGCCTACAGTGACACAGAGCAAACACTAATTTACACTAAGAAACAAATTAACCCATTGGCTTAGCAAAAGTCAGAGCAATTTGTTAGGCCAGCTTGATCATTCCTCTGAAATAAAATAAAAAACACATTAGATGGGGAAAGCAAACTAAAAGACAAATAAATATGTCATTCAAATACCAGGTGGGATCCCAACAAGAATAAAATAGGAATCCAGACATGTTATGTAACCATCACTCTCTAACTGTTGAGCATACCCAGATGCTGATGGAGTGAAGTACAATGCTACAACATGATGAAAGAGGACATTTTGATCCAAACGTCATTAACATATGAAGCAAGGAACCGAGGAGCAGAGGACAGAATCCTGTGTCTTTCAAGTATGTCCATCTTTCATGGCATTACCAGCAACTAAAGACATTCAGAAGGATCAGGTCCCCAGTAAGGACCAGTGAAGAGGTCAATGAGTTGAAATGCAGGATGGCTACCTGCCTACCTATCAATAACATTTACGGATATGCCTCGGGAGATTTATGGGTTTTTTTCCATTCAGCTTTTCTGCTTCTATCCATGCTACTAATAGTTGTTCCATAATAATTGCAACACATCCTTCTGTAGCGTATCAGTGAAATGTACTGTACATTTGAGGTCTGTGTGCTGAGGCAATGCAACACAAGATAAYGGGATACCTATTTCAGAAAGTAAAGTCCTATTTTCCATAATGAGTGAGGTGTGTCAAATATTTTTTGTAAATCCATCACTTTAACCACTGCTCGGCCACCTTGCTATTTAGCTAAGTCAGGAGTTCTGAAACACTATACATCTGTAAAGTTACAGGATTTAGATACATCGCTGATGTTGAAACATCATAATTAAAGCCGTCCAAAAGAAAGGTCTGCCTAATACGATGCTCATAATTAATCCTGAAGATGAATATTTGATCCAAATTTATTACAGCAGATATGTAGATCAAATGCCAAAGGATCCCTGATGTCCACAGACAGGAAGACACTATGACCAACTACCCTCCCATCAAAACTTTATTAATAAAAATCTTTTTTTTTTCCTGGAGACAATATCAATTAAAACAACCGTCTTCTCCAGGAGTGACTGCCAATCCTTATAATTAAAGTTGCATTCTGCATTTAAAAGAGTTATTTCAATAACTGTATTATTTCAATATAGTAAAATAATAAAAAATAGATCAAAAATAGATCAAAAAAGTAACTACTTTGCACAAAGACATAAATAAAGATAACAAATTGAAGACTCTTCAGGCTAATCCTAATGAGCTGGCAATCTATTTGGCCCCATAGGTAGGGATGCATAGCAGCTGTTAATGGGGTGTATGCCATTCTAGAAGATCAAAACCTCCAAAGGAAATCTCCACATGCATCTCTCCCAAAGTCTTCCTTTTGGAAAAAAACACTAAGAGCACAGACTTCTCAGAATGAACATGAAGAAGGACTATTAAGGGTCAAGAATTCATTTCCTAGCTTCTCCATGCATCTACACTTCTGCACACAGGGTTTATTTTAGTAGCAAGAACATTTCTCTACTGTTCTACTACTCCCCATTCCTGTGAGAAAAATTGGCTAGCGACCCTGAGGCTTTTTGATAAATGGAAAAGCATTTTTTCCTCTCCTGTCAACCCCCAAAGGTGCACTGCATGAAATACAGTCCCTTATTCATTCATACTTACAGACCTAAAGAATTGGTCCCATAAAGGGGAGTCAGAGAGGAAAGGACTGAGACCTTTTCCAGGAAGGTGAGGTATGTGTTTGGAGAGTATCCAGCACCTGGGAAGACAGACATGTGCCCACCCCTGCCTGAGGGCAACAATTCCTACAGCTGTGTGAGTACATTAAACCCAGATCCTCTGCAGAGTCATAATGTCCAATCTTCTCCTCACACCTCTGATCGTGCGGTTTAGGCAATACATGAACCCTTTTATACAAAATCTTAATTCCAAAATAACAAAATGTACTACACAGAGTGTGATTCTCCTTGCAGTCTTGGAACTTACTGTGGGTAACAGGAATTCAAACAGCTGGAAAAGAATAGGTCTAGAACAACAATGACAAGTTTTTCTAGGAAACACCCCACTCTTTAAAAGCCTATGCTTTTCCAATATAGTCTTATGTTTTAAATCTATTTTTAATGYTGCTGAATATTTTGGACCTTAAATCATATTTATTATCAAAACTATAATACAGTATGAGTCATTTTCCAATAAAATCAACTGCAGATTATATGCCAYTCGAATTCACCTGCCTTCTGCTGGGTTCTAAATCCTTTCAGGCAGTATGGGGAAAAGTTTAATTTAAGATTTTAATCTTTTCCATATATTATAGCATTTCTATAATGGATTTTGTGCTTCTGAAAACTAAAAGATTGACAGCTCAGGGTGTTATAGATTTATTAATCATTGCTTAAATGGGTACGGTGAATGCTGCTAAGCACTGCCACAATGCTTGCTATCCCAGCCTTGAAGGCAAAATACATTTTCTAGGTGACTTTATTGTTAATGCCATTGACTCTACTGTGGCTGCTCTACAAGGTGAGAACATCTTAAATAATTAGGAAGAGGAGACATCGAGAACTTCCCTGGGAGAGTTAATTGATAAAACACATACTGTTGTTACTGTAGAATGCAAACATGTCTGAAGTTTCTAAAAACATGACCTAATTTTAGCTGAAAAGGCTAATACCTAGAAACTGGAAAACACTTTGCTAAAGATGAATTACACTAGATAGATAGAAAATTGTCCATTTACATCGCTTTCATTGTCCCACAATAACTGTACTGTATCATTTTCATCATATCAGTAAAGCACATATTACTTAATCTGTGAGCTACCTTAATGAAATGGAACACAGTCTCTAACACAAAAGGATGCTATTATTCAATAATTCCTTCTTAGCCTACCTCTGTAGCAGGCCAAGACAACCTGGTGATGTTCAGAAGAAGAGTAAAAGGAAAAAAAGTATTTCTGGGCCTTGGCTAACCCACCCTCCTGCAAGATAATATGTCCACCTAACTCCATGGTGCCATGCTGAATGAAATTTGTTATATCAGGTCAAAGGTAGCACAGGGTCTCTGCATTACACTCTTATACCATTTGTTGAAAGAGCTCAACGTTGTACACCTGCAGGTCAAGTTGGCATTTTAATTGACAGTATAGCTATCAAGACGTCAGCAACCCAAAATGTTTCTCCTTGTCAATATCCCAGGCTGGTCTGAAGAGAAGAGAAAACTTATTTTCAGAGTAATTGTTTTTTCTGTAATACTTCTGCTCAGTAATAGTTTACGAGATCAAATTAATATACAGATTTTTGATTAGCTAATCCTCACAATACCCATGTTAGGTATATAGGTCAACATTATCAAAAAATATGTCTAGAGGAAGCAGCAGCTTTATATACTGATTATTTAAATTACACAAACACTAAAACTAAACACAAAGGAAAAAAAAAAAAAAACAGAATGGCTCAGCTGCCTGCCTGAATATCCTAATTTTTCCATCCCTTCATTTCACTACAAAGTACTGCGTAGGAATATRCTTTTACCTGGCATGTCCCAAGCTAGAAATATAGAATACGCATCAATTACTGTGACATTATATGGGACATGAATTTTCTCTGGTGTTCCTACTGGTGTTTGTATAACGTATTTATCACTAGTGTTGCTGCCACCCCAAGTGCTGGCTTCCAGCTGGTAAACATATCTGCGCAAACACAAAAAGAGAATCAGTAGATACTACAGTTAGAAGCTTTAGGCATATCAGTATTATAACATTTCCATTTTCATCAATTTAAAGTGAACAGACTATACAATGAATACTACAAATACTGTGCTAGCAAACATTTTCACCTTTAAGATTGCTTAAGATGAGGAAAGTGACTATTTACTTATCAGGCTAATACTTTTTATACTAAAACTCACAATAACTTAAATAAGTCACAAAAGTATTGGCCAAAGAAAGTGTCAAAACCATTTTCAAAATGGCCTGCTTAGTAATATTAGCAGCTGCTCCTTTTGAGCCAGTATGTTCCGTAGTCACAAAACCATTATAAACCATGTACAGCTCTGTCTGCTATATAAAGACTTAAATCTTTCTGAGTATATTCCATGAGGGAAAAAAAAAGACAATCAACCCCATCACCCCGTGAGAAAAAAAATTCTCCCCCCACCTTTGAGTCAGAATGACTTAATCTCAGAAAAAGAACAAAAGAAATGTCATTTGATTAAGCCATGCCAACATTTGAGGCCTCCTGAAAGCGTTCCCTACCAATCTTTCAGTGATTAACTAATAAGAGAAGAGATCTTTCTCTTGTTAAAAAAGCAATGTACATTTTTGTACATTTTGCAAACAGGTGGTTATACATTTTCAACACCACTTACATACTATTAAAGCTCTTTCTCATGCCTTACCTACTGTTAGGCTGCAGGTTAACATCTGTGAAATTCCGGTCGCTACTGCCACCCAAGAAAACCTGCTCTCCATCACGAAATAATCGATACTGAGTAATGAGTCCGTTGGGTTTCTTTGGTTCGCTCCAGTAGAACTCCACTTCTGTGGAGCTGACTGTAAGGTGATGCGGTTCTGGCCAAACGCCTGTTAACATCACAGTGACGCTCRTTTAACCACGTGACAGAAGCATAAAGTTCTTTACTTTCCCACACTTTATGCTGTTGCTTTCAGCAATGTAACATAAGCATAAAACATTGCCAGAGAGAATCTCAGAATTTAACATACATTCTGACTTTAACCCACACTAAATCTAAGTAATTAGACAAGGTACAGATTAATGGAGAATGAGGCCAAAGGCAGCAGCCTTTATTTGACCATTTGTTTCTGTATATTTATTTGCATTTTAAAAAACACACATCTGTTAATTCTAACCATTACTAACTTAAAGATGAACCTGGAAAATTGTCACAAAAACAAAGTAGAAATAGAGTGTGTCAGTATAAAGAGTGTGTTGAGCATAAATATTCCAACAAAAGGGACAGATTCTCCTGTGTAAATTTATACACGATAGCTTCAYGGATGACAATGGGTTTTGTGCCTTTTTAAACCATCAGAAAATACAAGTGACCATCTTTTTGCAATTTTATGAGAATGCTTTTTCCTCTTACCATGAGGAGCAGCTTGCAACGTTCGACCTGAGAGTGGCTGGCTAGAAGCACACCCAGCAGACGTGCATGCAGTAAGCAAGAAGCTGTAGTTAGTGTATGGCTGCAGACCTAGAAAAAGCAAACAAAGTTTAGACTGAGATGTTGACATGAGGCATCCCAAGAATCGTGTCAGTAGATAGAAGATTACTGGACTTAAGGGAAAGTTAACTTTTAGTATTTTTGTGAACTTAAAATATGAACCATTCTTGTTTTACATTTGTATAATACTGAAATAGTAATATCTTGCTAATTTAGACATGCATCTTCTAATGGTCTACAAGGCCTGACAAAGCAATTCAGACTGAACGTATCTGTGCTGCAATAGATCTATGGATGCTGCTCATCTAGATRTATCTGAATTGGCTTTAAATAAATTAAGTCAGACTGCACTTCCAGCATAGTCACARCATTCCAGAGCTCAGCCCAGATTAACCAGCTGAGAATCTACCCAATCTCTACAGTGGTTTTTTTTAGAACCACACTTATGGCTGTACAAAATGATTAAAAATTAACTGGAAGGCATCTAAACATGCTTGGCACAGACATATTGTCCCTCACTGGTGATGTCCATGGCAATTTGAAGGTTTCCAACAGATAAGTACCTGAAAATGTAATTGCTTAAAGTTTTGGACTTGAAAAAGCTGAAGAGCATGTCATGTTTTGAAAATCTAGCACAAATATATATGCAACAATGAGAAAAGAAAATAATTATATTGCAAACAAGGCCAAGGACATATTCCACTCCTGCCCCATTATGAGCTTCTCTCTTTTCAGTTTTCTTCCTATTCTTTCCTATTTTTTATTACAAGATTTTACTATAAAACCTTTAGAGGCAGGACTGATAAYCCAGCGCTCGCCATTATAAGATATTAATTTTAATTGCTTGTTATTTTTAAAAAGTACTTTTTTCCAGTTCAAACCTTCTATGCAGGACATTAATGAGACTAAGAGAGAAAATATTGCTTTGACTTTTCCTTGTAAATTTTCAAGCATTCTTGTGCTGTGGGCCAATGACTTCAGTTCTGACATCAAGTGGCCTGCAGGTTAAGAATGTGACTTTAGGTATCCTCATAAAAGTGTACCCAAATTTGTCTAAGATACAAAGCCTTTAAAATAGTCATTTGTGCATACCCAGGAAAGGCTTTTTACAGTTTTAACAAATCAAATCTTTAAAGATTCAGTCCTGTCTGAGCTTGGCTTGAACATCTCACAGCTCAGCTTCTAGTGCCGAGTGAACTGAACCACAGGATATGCTCCAGCCCAAGCTACAGGGTCTTTGTTAAACTACTCTTATGGGTATTTCTCAAAGGAGATCTTAAAAATGATACATCAGGCACAGACATTCTCTTGCATGTGTTCCAGGACCCTCTTGTTAGCGCCTGGTAATACACAGAAGAAAAGTTCTTGTTCTGAATGTAAAGGGGACAAACAGTAGACCAAAAAATGGAGAGGAAGTAGAAGTAATGGACTGTGACAAGGATTCAGGAAGCAAGGGATGATTTTACAGAGATCAGAATCTATTAAGGGAGATGGGAGAGTCTGAGGCCAACCAGCTGAAGGGGAAAATACAAAAATCTATAAAGAATTGTAAAATGAAGGATTGATTAGAGCAACCTGGACAAGGCAATTTAGATGAGGAAATCATGTTTAGAGGCTTCAAAACCAGGGGCAGAAGGGAAGAGAGGAAGAATTGTCAAGAAGCCAGGAAGGAAAATCTTGGACTGATTAGACAAAATAACTGAAGCTATGGAGGGATTATGGAGAGATTGAGAACTGATACAGGCCTGTACAGACTTGAGATGAAGACTGGAACCAAGTAGGCTAAACAGTAGAGAGGCAGATAAAAAGAGCTGTCCAACTGGAGAAGCACAGGAGGAAGTAGGAGTGGCATCCAAGGTAAGATTGGCATTAACTGGACAAAGAAAGTGGACTTGAAGGTAAAGATGGGAAGACCAGCCTGGGAATTGTACACTCCAGACTCATGTGTCTCACTTTTCCTTTACTCTCAGGGATTATCAGTGAAATTAGCTGTAGAAGAATGTGTCAAATCAGAGTAGGGCTGGTTCACACAGAAAATGGCAGCATATTCTTCCTATCAGTGACTCCCTTCACTATAGAGACAGGTTTGTGCAACAGATACAATAGCTCCAATGCTGCTGATAGAGACGTCATGGAAATTCATGTAACATGAGTGTTACATCATGGAAATTCTGGTTTCCAGACTGCTTAGAGGTTTTTTTTTTTTTTTTTCTTTTAACACAGCAAATACACACAAAAGCTCTGTGAAAATACTAAGACTGCAAAATTGGACACTCATAATTAGGAAATGCCAGAGTTAAGACATTGTACAATATGAATTGATCCCCTCTTGTGCATATGCATTATGACACAGCTTTATCTACAATTCTGTTCAACATGTGGTCTCTGGCCTGCATTTTTGTACATTATTCAAGACTTTTTGTATGGTGTCACCTCTATAATATATAGCTGCTTTACTAATACCAATCATCTGACCATCACAAATGGCTTAATATAGTAACAGAAACAAAATATTTCCTGCTTTTATAAACAGGACACTGACACAAAGAGATCGAAACAACCCAAAACCCCCCAGGAACTGTGCAAAAGCCATTCAGGATGCCTAGGACCTCCACTCAGATACTTGGTACCACACAGAGCTCTATATTCCAGCACAACCGCTGCCGCATTCAGCCACAGCTCTGAGTGCTCACAGCTTAGCAGTTCAAGCCCCCAGCTCTCAGGCAGGATGTCCAGAAAATGAAGAATACATAGTCATGACAACCCATGAAAGCCTGAGATGCCCTTTCCTTGGTATCATGCAGTGAGCAGCTCAAACAGAAATGAATGCCCTGGAGAGCCAGGACGCAAGTCAACTGCCATAATCCAGAGACTCTCTCTTCTCCGTGCTGTCCCATGCGTCGTTCACTGTAGCTCTCTAATCCAGGATCCCACAAGAGGCAGGAGAGCGGTCTTCAGGACTCGAGCAGGTTGGTGTTGGGGTGCTGTGAGGGTGGCTGCTCCTGGTGGGTTGGGGCCAGGGCCAGGGGGCCCGTGGCCGGGCAGGGGCTGGGCTGTGGCGGGGCTGCAGCCGGCACCGCTGCGGCGTTGCGGGGCACCGACTGACAGCCCCGGGCTGGGCTGAGATGGGGCCGGGGGGTTTCGTTGGGGCCTGTTCAGAATGAGGGCTGCCCACACCAAGACTCCCAGGAGGAACAAACCTACCAAACCCAGCAAGAACGGAGGCAGCAGCCCTGTATACACGGATCTTTTTTATTCCACCCTGGAAGAGGCACAGCTTGTGACCTGAATGAGGCAGCAATTCTGTGTATAAATCAGTATGCTATTCTGTAATACAGGCTGTCTCACCATGCTTATGTGAAAGAGGCTGAATTAGGAATATACAGGTCAGTTCATACGGATTATACAAGTCAGTTTTTAAGTGCTTGTCTTTGTGACCTTAATAACATACTTTTGATATAGCTCATGTGCCTAATTGTAATTACTTCTAGCACAATGCAGTTCAATGGCAAGAAAAAAAAAATCTGGGCAAGAGCTTTGTTTATAAACAAATCTTTGTTTATAGCCAGTAAGGAGTTATTTTAATAAAAATATATTAGATGCAAATATAGAGAAATAATAAGCCACCATTATGTAGAAAGGTAAAATAGTGAATGGAAGACACACAGTCTTCTTACAAATTGAACAAGACATGAAGGAGAGAAAATAAGGAGATGACTGAGAGGGACAGTTCTGACTGTAACCTAATCAAGAACTGGAAGAGAAGAAAAATCATCTGAACACTCAGTATAAAAGTAAGAAGGGAGGAAATGACAATTGCAGACTAGAGAGAGGCAAAGGCATGGAGGAAAGCCAAGTATTTAACATTTCAGGATAGAAAAGATTACTGTGGCAACAAATTACTTGAATTCCCCTAAAGGGAGTCATGTTCACTTTTAAAGGAAACATGCATAATAAAGCAATACTCATTTACAACTACACTTTAAAGAGAAAAATGGGCATTAAAAAAAAAAGAGCACATGGTTTCCCTAAATTTATTGGCAAAATTCTGATACCTGAAACCTCTAGTCATACATGAGGTAGCTAGTTATAGCAAATTTTTATCCCGATTATTAAAGCTTTGCATTAAAGGCCTTGTCTTGTGTGTGTTTTGGAAAGCCCTGTGCAAATCTATGTAATAATAAAAATAACAAATAAGATAATCTTGAAACATAAACAGCATTTTGCTTTCCCAATTTTTCCACTTGACTGTTCACTAGAGGATACTCCCCCCTCCTTTTCTTTTTTTTTGGTCTACTATTATTATTTTTTTTAATTTAGCAGTTTATTTTATTATTGCAGCATTTGTTATTTTCCAAAAGGGCTGTGAAACAGTTTCTTAAAAATACATCGTCTCATTAGCCAATCAATTGTTTCCGACACTGTTTGTCTTCATTTGTGGCTATAGCTCCAGCAAGGTCAGTAATTAGCTCCCAGGCTAATGCTCCTGGGTCCCACCACATGAATTTTACTCAGGAGGATGTCAGTTAGCTGACCACAGTCTCATGCAACCCTTCAACTCCCAAAAGCTTCCTTAAGATAAAAATAACTAATGATTCAGTGCTGCCTGGAGATAGGGTTGACCAAAGACAACATTACTGAATCTCCATTTTTCACAACCCTGAAAGGAGAACATTTTTAAATGAAAGAATCTCAAACCATTCAGTGCCAAGGTATTTCTGAATCTTATTTCTTTCACTAAACAAAATGTCAGTGATCATGTCTAGCTCTCACTTACACATGACTGATCCTACAAACTCTTGATAAAGCCTCTTATTTGGGATATGATCTTTAGTCTACTAAAAGCGGGGAGTTGAGAAGAGTCCTTGCTACAGACCCACCTGCTGGTGCTGAAGAGGGCACTCTTAGCTTTCTTTCAAAACTCCCCTAATTATTTTCTTCACTGTTACCCTCTGCCTGGCCCCCACTGCAGAGCATTAGCAGGCCCATTTGTAAAGTAGTAGTAACACAAAGTGAAACAATGCCATAACTGTCATCCAAATTGTTCTGTACAGGGTAGTGGAAGTGTTCAGTAATAAATGATATAAAAAGGTCTTTTATTGACAAGCTGCCATGTGCTGTTTGCATTAGAGAATATGAGAAGATGATGGCTGCTGCCCCTAGGTCCCAGTGGCATTCAACTCAGTGAGATAGCAGAAAATGCTTCAGTTTGCTTAAAGCATTGATAACACCTCTAAATAATTAACTGAGGACTTCCTGTCTTCAATTACTTAATGCTTTTTTTAACATCTTGAGAGGATTATAAGCAATTTATGGATTTCACATGATGAGCACATTCACTGCTATTCCCACAAAGCATTTGTGGGATCATGTTTCCAAAGCTTTGATGTAATTAAAAATAAGCAGCAAGACAATGGTGCAGTGGCAAGGTGCTAGCCTTCCTGTCTGTTATTTGCATGGCCCTAGATTCAAAGTCTCAAGAAAGACTAATGCTACAGCTTCATTAATGTTCAACTGTTGCTCAGGGAAAAGCGGAGGTTTTTTTAAAAAAAAAAAAAAGATGAGCAAATCAAAACATATAACCACAGGGGATAAGACAACAGTTAGTTCAAACATTTGAGATTATATATGGAAAAAATTTGATTGTTTTAGCTCATTCTTTGAATTTAGAGAGCAATAATTATGCACATTGCAAAATCACTTCCATCAATTCCACATTATTACCCAAGGAAGCTCCTGCAGAAAAAAGCACAAGATTCAATTATGACTGTCAGGAAGAATAATCACTTATTTCACTCCTGGCTTAACATGGCAGCATGGACAATGGCTTAGTGGAAGAGGCACACAAAAGGGAAATAGATCCTTATTTCTCTGGAGGTAACTTTATTTCTTCTCCCTTGCAACTGGTAAGAAAAATGGTATTGTTTGCATTAAAATCTCAATTACTCTGCAGATATAACTGCTTTTCAGGAAGAAAGTGGGAGCACATGAAAAGCATTTTCAAATGAGTTTCAGCCCACAACACTGTAGGTATTATAACTACCCTTCTTTTGGAGGGCAGGTTATCATCTCTCAGAGAAACAGTTTTCCAGTTACTTCTCAAGAAACAGTGATACACTGATAAGTGCACTAATTATTCATATTGTCTAAATCTCTCTTTCCTAGGGAACATGATAGGGAAAAATGGGGCAGAGAAAATCCAACAACAGCCCAAGCCCTAAGATTTCCTATGACCTATTTATATCAATTTTGGATATTGTTTAATCTCATTACTTATTCACTGTTTCCTCACAATAGAAAAAAAGTTAAAACTCATTCTTACTACTCACTTGAACATTACTCAAAACTCCATATGYCTCTTCAGACAGGTTTGAAGATATCAAGGAGTTTTAGAATATGGGGTAATGGACAACGGTACTTCCAACACAAATAAGTTATTTGTTTTCACAGGAGCCAGGTGGGCTGATTGCCCTGCTTAATGAGTACCTAACCAAGACTGTGATTTCAGAGAGAATGACCAAACTGAATTTTAATCTGAATAAAGCATCAGTAATACTGAAAATTTAAGAGGAAAAATCCCAGTAGTAGTAGCAAGAGACAATTTGCCCATCTTTGTCAAATATGATTTATTATTAGATCCTAGCTGCTTCTGAAAAAAGAATTGCCTTGATCTGATTAAGAGTTGTGCTGATATTCATACATCTTATTTGGATGCCTAAATATGTATTCAAGTATCTAACATTACACACATATGTCCTGAAGTAAAAGAAGGGTTATATACGTAGGCTTGATTGATAAATCATTGCTTGTTTTTAGGTTTTCTTTACATTACAAACTTGCAACAGCAATTCTAAAACAGATATCACAAGTTGAGATACTTCAGTTATTATCTCATGTCCAGGAGCATTGAATATGCAGAAAAAATTAATATACAGTTGATGAATTTCATACTTGAGCTGTTGACAACATGCTGTTGTCAAAGAGGAACAGCAATCCTGTAGCCTTCTGCAATTGACTACAGCAAGGAGGAACTCTTTTAAAATATTAAGGGATCCACCTTGACTCAGGACTTGTGCTCTGAGGGGTGACTGAGAGTGCCAGATAAGCTGTATAGGTTTGATATGCCCTAAGTCAACTTCTCTTCTTTGGATGGCTATCATATCATATGCTGTTTATAACATAAAAATCTCCAAGTTTTCTACCCAGATGAAAAAGAAAGGAAAAATAAAGGCTATAGAGTCCTAAAATTCATAAATACAAGAAGTTGACAAGCAACCTGAAGTCAAAGAGTGAAAAAAACTATCCCAGAAAGTTAATCTTCCCCTTTTGTGTTCAACAGAAACATTTCTAAATATAATTTTGCTTCAGAGTATAAACAGAATCCAGAATCTTTTGCTTTCTCTCTTCCTTTCCTTTTTAACTGTCTCAGCCACAAAGTATCAGACCCTTCTTGCTCTTATACTGCTGCACATTCACAGCAGACCAGCGACTTCAACCACATTACTGCACATTAATGTTGGTAAAACAGAGAGCTAAATCTGAGTGAAGGCAGGTCAAGCCTACATAGACTATTTGACACCTCAGGCTTATCACAAAGCATGCATCTTGAATCAAGGTAGATAGATTTATTTTAGAATTTGGAAATTAAATCTATTAATATTTTAAGAAACAGCAGTCAGAAACAAAAGAGATTGAAGAAAACAAATTTAAGATACATAAAGTCAGGACAAAGCATTTCTAAGCTGTGCACAAACCTGGGGATTTACTGACAAGTGGCAGTGTCAATATGTTAATAATGTCTTATATCTTAAGGACAGGATTTTATCCTCTCAGAGAGCTTTGCCTCCTTACCTGATAATGTGTGCTGCATTCTGCTTGCAGTGTCAGTGTATATCACCCCTTTCCCAACTTGACTGATCTGGTACTCTTTGATGATACCATTTGGTTTCTTGGGTGCAATCCAGCTTAAATGTAATGTTGTTGAGTTCAAAGCAGTGACTGCTGGTGGCTGAACACTCTCTGGGACTCCTTGGACAGTGACTGCAACTACCTGAAGACATATGAATTAAACAGCAATTTAATGTAATAGTACACTAGATACCATGATCAATGAGAATGTCACTTTTGTTTTAAAATGTTGTTTGGCCTGGCATATCATTACCAAGGGTCTGGAGAACTAGTTACTTTTTTCCTCCTTTTTCACAATGAAATCTGACCTTGAACACATTACATAAGTCTATGTCTACAATTTATCACAACAGGTTCACCACATTTTAGCTGCAGTGTATAGCACTGGGTGAAACAACAAAAACCATCTTGCTTGAAAACTCTTGATAACACTCTTCCATATGGTTCATCAGTGTCTCTGCATTTTAACTGCCTGATTTCATATATTTTAAGCACCAGTAAACACGGGGCTAAACCTCCACATATCCCATGCAATCTGAACTCTATCAGTTCATAGTTATTTGCAAATCCACATTTTTCTAAGGAAACCAAAGATTCTGAAAGATAGAATAACTTAACACTTGTTCTTTCTGGAAAAAAGTAAAAAGAAAAAGGTCTCTAGTACTTCTACAGAGGCATTTCCAAATTACACTGGTTTAATAAGTGAATCAGACCTTTTTCTCTTTGAGAAGCACTTTTCTTTTTCTATAATTACCACCATAAAGTATTTATATCATGCTGTAGATACAAAATGTGCCCTCTATAACACATTGTCTTAGCATATTTGATGGAATCAGTCACTACTTGCAAGCTTCAGTGTTTATAACAGTAAACTACTTAATTACAGACAAGTTGAAGTAAGCAGGATTTATTAGCTCGGGCTAATGGTTGGAGCAACTGTGGCTACAGAGCTTCCAGACCACAGCTCAGTGTGCAGGTAGAGGACTATGTGCCTATCTCCATCTCTCTGTCTCAGTGTCCCTTTTCTTGTTGATTTGTACAACCAACAGAAACATTTAAGCACCTGAAAAAAAACCAGCTTTTCAATCCCACATATATTGCAATCACAAAGCACAGAATCAGCCATTATTTCCCATCTCTGCCCTACAGATCTTAAAGCTTGCACTTCTAGAAATTCATGTTCACAGAGGTAAGGATATTACTGTGAGAAAGATGTCACTTAAGAAACAGCTTTTCTGAATGAGGAAAAAGGCAGGTGCTTTGTAGAATGGAAACTAGAGCTGGTTAAATAGTAATGGTAGTGAAAGGCGTCTGTGATTCTAAGCAATATAAGAGGAAATGAAAGAGCGACAAAGGTAAGGGAAAGATTCTGTTTGCTTAAAACAGAAGGAGAGGCAGGCTGTGCAGAAAGGGAGTGCACAGCCTGAAGGAGGTGCAGAGCTGGAGAGCCAGTAAAGGGTAACATAGCTGAAGCGGCCTCAGAGTAAGAAGGCTGTAGAAGGCTCAGAGTAAGAAAGCAGTTGATAGACTGGAGCTGAAGCAGGTAAACTAAAAAATACCAAGGAAAAGGAGGCTATAGATATCTTGGGGAGAAACAAAGGTTTAATTTTGAGCCTTAGAGAAAGTGCTTTTTAATATTCTTTACTGCGTTTCTCTCATGGGTAGCCTCCTTTTAACAAACATCAGTTCCTACAGGGCAATTTCAGTTTTGCTAAGATTAAGATACTGCTTGCTTCCTTAGCTTGCTTGTATCGAGTTAAGATTCCAAATAATCACCTGTCAGTGGTTGTATCCAAATAAGGTTATTGATGTTTTTCACTTACTTACTCGATAGCCTTCACTAATGTCTTCAAATTACATCTTTCCAAAAGCATTTTTACGTTACCACACTGGCTGATAAAAGTCTGGCACAAATTCCATAAAGACCAATTCACTAACCTTGCTGCTGTCTGTGCAACCAGCAACAGTGCAGGCTCTTAGCTGGTATGAATATTCTTGATATGGCTGGACACCACCTGTGTCTCTGAAGCTCATGTCAGTTCCTCTAAAACGTTCAATTCCATTTCGAAGAATAATATAGTGAATAATAAGACCTATCCCAGAAAGAAAGTTTTCCGTTTTCATTAGCTGAGAAATACTGTGTGATGGCATGCCAGAATAACCTCATTATCTGCACACAGAAAATATTAAATGAAATCTCTAGAAGATCACTTTAAAAGGCATTCATCCCACTTAAACAGTTAATGTCAGTTAACAGTTACTCTGATCAACCTCTACATCAACATCTCAGTAGCTCTCAACATCTATTAAGAAAGTTATTTCAACTAGTGGAGCTATTCCAAGTTTTCTCACTGTTTGAAAATCATAACCAACATTTCCTGAAAGAAATATGAGTATCAAAACAACAAAAAACAAGAATACATTTTATAACATGAATGTGATTTTCTGATCAGATTTGCCAATTAATTATTATTACAACTGTTCTCAAAAGGGGCTTCTGGGCACTTCTTAGAGACATACTTAATTGTCTTTATAAAAAGTTAGAACCTACTTTTTTTGTGACAAAAATGATCTCAACCTACAGTCAATTCTTGTTACGAAGGCTAGGCATACATACATTTCAGTGCCAGTGACCAATTAGGAAATGTTTTGTGATTTTGGAACACTGTCATGAATGGCAGTACATGCATTTTTTTACATATAACAATACCATTTGGTTGAAGTGGTTCTTCCCAGTTTAGAAGTATTATGTCTTCCCGGTTATCCACTTTGGCCCATTTTGGTGGACTTACACCCTGTGGCACATCTTGCTTAGTGATAGCTCTACTAATGTCACTGAAGCCTCTTCCATAGCTATTCCAAGCAGCCACTCTGTACTCATATGTGATAAAAGGTTCAAGGTTCAGGTCTAGAAGAGGAAAATTACATATGGATAATCTCTGACTTTTATCAAAACATGAAAGGATTTTTGTTTCTTTTTCTGTGTTTATGGGACTTATGTGTTTAAAGACAGATGGAAATATAAGCTTTTCCTTTGGTGAGGGTCACTGTCTGATGTAGCAATACTTCTATCAACTTTCATGAAACCAGGGTACCCTTATGTAGTCATTGAACTTCTTGCTACCCATTTCATTTCCTTGAAGATACTGCCCAGATTCACAGATTACTTCTTGAAGAATGTTACTTCACCACAACAGCTTCACATTTGATTAGAATACCTTATAGCATTCAGGACATCTTTTTCTCCAGAGTGAATTAAATACACTAGCAAATCACCAAGCTGATATGCCACTTTTCCTCACCTGTAAATGAATACTGGTCTGGGTTTCCTGTGTAGATGATCTCCTCTTCAGCTGGACACACACCTTCCTTTGTCTCCTTTTCCATAGCTTTCTGTGAACCTTTTATCCACGCACAGATATTTTCCCTAGGGTCAAAGTCACACTTTCCACAATATGCTGTTGCTTCCATGGATGAAGGACAAAGGATACTAGCCTTGCATTCTTCTTTTACCTAAAGAATATACATACAATTTTAATGCATTTTCCCTATCTTCCTTTCTTTACAGACGCTTCATACAAACGAGGCAACCACACTGAGTACCTTGGTATTTCTAGCATACGAGAGACCCTTTCAGTCTTGGGCCTGTCTACTGTCTCTGATCATTAATGCTTTCATAATCCTTTCTAAAAGAAACTGARTTTTCTTTGTAAGGTCCCTGCACAAAAACATCACAAATTTTAAGCACTGGAACCCCAAACAGCTAGGTTTGTTGAAAGTAGAAGAGTCTACAATCAAATGAGAAGAACAGGATTTTATCCCAGAATTTGAACATTCCACCCCTGCAAGGGCCAATATCCAGTGGCAAATCAGTAGCAATTCCCAGCCTGCCACCCAGCCTCCCAACAACACAGAAGCGAGCTCTGTGCAATTCCTTGGCAGCTTTCAAGAAGTGAAGACCCTGTTCATGAGTTATATTAATCATGCCCTCTACCATGGCACTCCTAAACAGCAGTTCTCCTGCAATAAGAGGCCCTGCACAAACATTGAGGCAGATGCAAGATTTAACCCATGAAGAACAATTCACAGAAATAGAAATATACATTGAACACCTACAAGTTTCCATTAAAACTCATGAAATAATATTTCCATCAGACCATAAGCTAGAGTGCAATAACTCTATAAAATATGGGCTGCTGCAGGAAGAAATGCACTGCAATATTTGCTGTAAGTACTTCTGCACATTAGGCTACAAACTTTAGAAGGGAAAACGAATAGTTCATATCTAATGCTTCCTTAATTCGCATAGTGAAATTAGTTTGTTGGATGATTATGAAGTGTTAGGTAATTTTATTTTCTAAACTTGGCACTTTTACAGAAATTACATTGTGACAGATATCAATATAAGATGTACGATACAGATGGGTTGTTTTCGCAGAAAACATACATTGTAGCTCCAGGACATGTCTCAGAATATCAGTCCTTTTAATATTAGTAATCTGTATACATCAGAAAGCCAGCACTGCTATCTCTCTTCTACTGAGGGTAAGTGAAATACAAAGTGTTTCCTTTGCTTATACATTATACCTAAGGCCTGGCTCTAGCATGTTATATACCAGAATTCATTAACCTATTGTCAGCCATTTTGCCTTGCATAAACTAACAAAATGCACTGAGGAACTGGAGCTGACTCATCGCAACGCTTGGATCCGCTCTGGGAGAAAATTATTCATTCAGTCTGAAAATGAAGTGACATGAAAACCTTGACATGGAAAGGAGAAGGTGGAAGAAATATTTGTGTATTATCTTGGGAGACAAATGAAAAGCAATACAGCAACACCCATATGGGGCTGGATTTGGTCCATCTTTCTTTTTACCTCAGTGATAAATTCCGCAATATCTAACTGACTGCCATGTTGTTGAATTCACAGAAACCCTCTCTCTTCCTCCGGCACCCACTTCCTCTTTCTCTCTCTCTAAATACAAATATATACATAAATATATATATATAAACTGGTTTTCCATGCTATGGAGGCTGATTTTCTTAAACAGAAATTGAAATAACAGTTGATAGTATTTTTAAAGCTTAGATGCAACACCAAGATGCTACTTCACTTCTAGAAGACTTTTACTGATTTCAACTGGAGTTGCAAGACTTTGCAGCTCTGAAAGTCTGGCCAAATTGTTTCATATTCACACCTATAATCACTGGCCACTCTCTAAAATGTTGGAATTAGCTTTTATGGCCCTTTGTTTATTTTTATGAAAAAACTGAGTGAAAATAATTTGTTTTATTTATTATATACGAGAGGCACCAAAAATACAATATCCTTATTATTGTTAAGAGTTATAAAGGGACCTGTCCCAGTTCTACTGAAATTTATGCCAAAAGTGCCACTGGTTTTCTGTGAAATGAAGATTAAGTCCATCATAAAAATATCAACTGCTTAATTGTTATTTATAACTTTTTTTTAAGGAGGCTGAGGAATCCATGTCATACAGACTGCCCAAATTGAAAAGTAATGGTATTTTTACAYTCGAGAACTGGCCACTTCAATTTCCACTTCCACTCAAGTGACACCATCAGGAATAGTGGTCACAGAATTGAAACTGGCTATACATGCCAGTCTTGTTAGCGTGCCAGCTTTTAGCCACTGTACTAATCTGAAGTGCTGGGCAACACTTCACAGAGGCAGCTAATCGTTATTAATTCCTTTAGAATTCATTGCAATAACATCAATCATGGTGAACTCATTTGGTATTAATATGGATGTAATGTGAAAATGAATAATGCACACAAGAGTTTTTATATTCCTATTTTAGAAAAATAGTTATGAACAGTGTATTTCTCTTTCCATCRTCAAATCAGAGCTACCAAGAGATTTTCTATCAATTACCTTCATCATCATTCCAGCTGAAATCTTGTCAGAGCAAACATATTTCAAAGGATTATATCCAACTCCATTACAGCATTCTTCACTCTTTGGAATAAGTTCAGTCTCACAGCATTTTACTGGCACTTGGTCATTCTTTCTAACATGTGCTAGGGACTCACCACTGGAACCTGAGCAGCATATGGTATTTGACATATTCACATATTCCTGCCCACAACAGAACATCCCTGAAACAACAAAACATTATATCTGAATATGAAATGTAAATAATAAATAAATAGAAAGATAAGAAAGGAGAAAACTCAGAATGCAATAAAGTTTGGCAGAAAACCATCAGCCTGGGATAGCAGCTGGAATTATGCAGAATTAGCTAGAGTGAGATTAAATTCTGGATGTGAAGTGACTAAAGTGAGAGCCCTAACTTCTAGACCTGCTTGAAAAAAAAAATAATTATAGGAATAAACAGGGATCTCCTAGAGTCAACTCATACCCTTCCTGAGCTTGTGTTAGAACCTCTGCTACGAAATATCATACCTGGGTACTGTGCACAGCAAGTCAAAGACAGACTTACTGCAGAATGAAGAAATTCAKAAAGCTTCTCTATGTATTTTCATGTCAGGTCTCATTCATTTCCCTTTATATGGGTAGTCTTCCAACCAGCGAATCTTAGTATTCCAAAAAGTTCCACATTATATTTAATGTCTTAAAGTGGGCGTTCATATTATGTTATAGAATTGAATAGGTGATTTTCCAAATACCAACAGTGAAATTTCAATCCCCTAATAGAAAGAATTACTCTTTTAGAAGTTAACATCTAAACATAATTTTCATTTCTATAGTGGGATTGATAACCTGTCAAAATTAATTCCACAGTCTTCCTCTATTTTTATTAATTTTATTTTAAAATGAAAAGCTCACCATAGCCAGTATTTATATGCAGGATTTTGTAATTGTAAATTACCAGGTTGACTCCCACACCATGGAAAGGGGTAAATTCTCACTCTGAACCAAATGCTATTACCACCTCTGAAACTGGAGATGAAATAAGTGTTATTACTAATTCAGCCACAAATATATCATACAAAAAACAGGGTTGTGATATCCTGCTACATCTACAAAATAATTTGTATTTATCACAATTTCTGTAGTAGGTAGGTATTTAAAATACATGCAAAAGTGGCCACTTTATACTCACTGCCATTTATTACAGCAAATCTCTCTTAGAAATTTTCAGTCTCATTCATACATAATGAAAATTACTCTTTAAGGCTAAGATCCTGACAAAGTATTCAGAGCATTTCATTCAAATCACTGGAATGACTCAAAATAGCAAAGTTACTTGCATATACTATCTATTTTCAGGACTGATTCCATTCACAGAAATCACACTGGGTTCACCAGCTCTCCAAGAGGTAAATATTTCCTCCTGCTCACACCCTTTTTCCAAATCATCCTAGGATTCTACCATATTTTAAGGAGAAAATTAATGCAGAAAATGACTCAGTTCAGTACCAACAACCCACTCAGATAGCCCTGAGGGACTTCTGACAGGCAAATTAAAATTTTGATAATGAGTTGTTTTTCTATTGAAATAAACATGGCTGTATTCTTTCACTGTGAACCTCATCTTTGTTTAACTGAATTAAATTTTTCAGCCAAGATTTCACTCACATAACAAGAAGTGACTCCCTTTCTAGTTTCTTTGGTAAACCATTACTTCTTTAATTATTATCAACCTTGTTCCAGTGTGATAAATTGCTAATTACTTAATACCCTAATCAGCGTTCATTCTTTGCACAGATAAACTGTGACAGCGCCATTAATTTAAATAGTAATTTCACTTAATGGCCAGAACGGCACACCAGATTTTTATGCAGCATTTTCTGAAGACTGCATCCATCACTGCAATATTCTGACATAAAGATGTCTGACGTGCACTAACTCACTTAGGGAGAGCAGATGTTGCAGAGCAGAGTTTGGTAGTAATTCCCATAGTGCATCACTTCAGCATGAATGAGCTGCAAAGGCAGAGGTAGACAATCTTCTGAAACTGCATTGCATAGCCTTTGACCTTTGCTTAATTTATCACGTGTAGCACTTGACTCTTGAACCTTGACACCTCAAATGTACAATTTTAAATATGCTCCAAGAAAAACAAAAATAGGACCACATAATACTGATGGATCGATTTGACCTCTAAAAATCACTTCATTCAATTACTTAAGGACCCAGAAATTCCTATAAACCCTTGCTGAATTCAGCAAAATACCAATAAAGAAAGATTTTGTTTGTAAATCAGCTGGAATATGTGTGTCATGCTTTATATATTTATGTTTCAAACACATATAATGCATCACAGCAAAAAGAAAATCCATGGGCTGGAAAAGACACTTCTGGCTAACAGTGATTTCTGTCAACAGTTATTTCATGTTCATCCCCAGCAAGTGAAAAAATTTACAAACATAGCTGAGTGATGAATTACTAATTTAGTAAATCTGCAAAAGCAATGCTTTCAAAAGGAAAAAATGAGTATTAAAAGGCTTAGTCTTTGGAGCCAGAATAGAGGATCAACAAAATACAGAGCCAGTGCACATTGCAAACTACTCTAGAAATCCTTGGCTTACATGTGGGTATTGCAACTATTAGAGAACGGGAACCACAGCAGCACAAAACATCATCCTTCCTGATCCTGGGATGTCAGTACAGGGGCGTTTTATTGGCCTTTTTTTTTTTGCAGAGAGAAAATCCAGGAGCAGTTTTAGCTCACATCATGCTTTACAGCCAGAAAGAGACAACTTTGGCTAATCACTTTGCAGCAGTGGGGCTTGGGGAGGATGTATGTATACAGTGGCATCACTGCCAGCCTTTGCCAGTAGATGTCTCTGTGGTCACCCCAGCTAAATAAGGCCATCAAGGGGTGAAAAAAGAGAGAAAAATAAAATGTAAGAAAAGAGAAATTAAAAAGAGTCAGAGCAATATGAGATGGAAAAAATACCTCTTGTTGYAGGACAGACCCTCCCAAAAAGCTGTTCAATGACAAACAATAAAGTTCTRCTGTTCAAGCCCTTAAACCAACGTACACTGCATCCTGGGTCTAGATTCTGCAAAAACGTGTTCTGTTTCTTTCAACAGAACTGGTTATGTGCAACAATAAGGCTTTGCACAAAACTTGAGCTTTTACTGATTATGTTTTTCTCTCCTGATGTTTTTCAAAGAACTAGAACTTGCAAACAAAAGCTTTAAATTGTCATTATATTTTTAAACATGGCATCCATTGCCAACTACAAAACAGAGCATCAGAAGCATTTCAGCTTTTGCATAAGGCTACCCCTGTTACCTCTACCCCTTCTAGATGATGGGAGTAGCTTTCCAATTACCATATTCTTGCAAAATTCTACCTTCCCATTTGCCAATGATAAGTAAATTATGTTTTTATGTGAGAGTATTTTTTCCATTAGATTCATTACAATAATAGGGATAGAGAGCAAATAGATTTTGTGCCTGGCTTGTGCATTTTCATGATGTAGCTAGCAAGGCTGTATTACGCTAAGAAATTAAGCAAAAACCTATTGAGCATGATGTATATATGATATGATAAGAAACCACAGTCTATTCCATGCTTAATGCAAAGTAATATGATCTCTTTTCAACTGTGGCATGAATTCATCATTCAAACGTGTATTTGTGTTCAGCTGTATGATGGCTCGCAGCATAAAGTCCTCACAGCAAACCTGTGAATGATGAAAAAGCTACTGTTTTCTTTTTTAATACACAAAAAAATGTCATCATGACCCATTCTCAAGAAAAATGGTGTAAATGATAGAGTGCTATAGGTTAAACACCTTTTAAAAAGAGGAGTATAAAGCTTTTAAAAATATATATATTTAAGAAAAAAAACTGTTAAGAATACATATATACTGAAATGAAGAACATAACTTTCATCCCAAGATACCTGTATTACACTCCTACACAACTCATCTGCCCAGAGAGAGCAGTAAAAACATAAACGCTACCCCAGCAGTTCTGTTCCAACAGCATCTGTTAATTCACTCCATTTATAAAATACATATTGACAAAGACAACTGAACTGGGACCAGGGAGATTTGATTTGGTGTGAGAAAGTCAATTCAATGTGATTTTGTTAAAGGGCTCCTGCAGGCAAATAAAAGAGTTTAAGTAATAAAGTACATAAAGAGATGTTTTATGAGCCAGCTTCGTCTTGTGGCAGTCATACAATGCACTGCTATGCAAGAGGGCCTTGTTCAGAGCTCATATTGTGAGACCTGCGTAGGTGCCGTGGATCAGAGGCAGTTAGGGATCAGACTGAGGGGGAGCTAAAATCATGCAAGCTGTGTGGCTCACAGAATACACTCCATGATTCACCACTGTAAGGGAAAGGTGGCATATAAATCGCAGAAAACATTGCAATGACTATTTAGTTCAGCCCTTTCCGACAGTCGACACAAAACTATGGTACTTCTAAAATCACGGTGGCTGAAGGAGCCAGTGAATACAAAAAAATAAGCTGAAGGAAGAGCTAATTTTTGCAGAAAGAAGTTCAGCCTTCAAATCTGGATAGCTAAATTAGTTATACCAGCTAGATGGTCAAACTGATATGCCCATGGCAAAAGCACTGCATCACTAATCTTGGTACATGAGGTAGAACTGGGTACTAAGCCTTCATTATTTCCATGTTTAGGAATTGGGCTTCCCTTCCTGATTGCAATTGTTATTGAAGTCTTTTTGTCAGGTTGAGAAAGCCTAAGGCTAATGGTATATAATTTCTCTAAAAACTGCGGAAAGAAAGGACATATGAAAACACCTGAATAGGGTTTGTAATGATACTGCCAACCTCTTTCACCAGCTASTCACACAGTGCCTTACAAGGAAATAAGGTTCATATCATGCTTCTGAGAGATTTCCTGTGATGTGCAAGAGATTAACAGGTGAATGGGATACACCAGGTGAACAGGTGACTAGTGCTAGGTAGTGATTTTTGTTATTTTTAAATAGCAGTGGGTTATACTGTATTTTACCTCTGTGTAGATGCACACGTGAGGGACATGTCCCACCAAATAACACCATCATCTTAAAYACCTAGAGGACTAACCACGTATCCGCAGAGCCAATGGAAAATCCCTGTACTGGGAAGCAGTGGGGCACAAGGTGGCTAACTTTAACCTCAATACTAGTCTTCAGGAGGGAACTGGTCCTATTTCCTGACTGCAATAATGGAAGACAGCGCATGTCTCTTGTATTTTCTGGAGCGTCTCCAGACCCCCCAGCTTTTTGACGAAGGCAAAGAAGAAGGGTTATCATAAGCTCACCATTTTGGAGTCCACCAGAATGGCTGAGTAAAGCTCAACATCACTTTAACAGAATTGGCATAATCACCTTAAGTCTGAGTGTGTCACTGCTGAATGGCTAATGTTACAAGAGATCTAGGAAGATGAAACCCTTTTTTTTCTTGAGAACTTAAGAGTTTACCTGCGAGAGGTCTGTGCACAGTCCCCTTTTCTTCATCACCACAACAAATCAAGTCTGTACTTATCACTTCTCCACCACAGCACTGCTGATTAAAACTGTCATGGAGTGATCCACCACAGCAGATTTGATTCCCTGATGTGGAGTAAGGCATTCCCTGGCAGCAAGAGTCACCAATTCCAACTGAAACTCTGTTTTGCTCTTCATTAGGGCAACATACTTCTCCTGTCAATTTAAGAATAAAATTAAAGATTTTATGCATATACAGCTCTTGAAATGCATGAAAGGCTTTCAGCTGATAGCAACAAGTATTAGTCTGGGGCTGCACACCAGTAACTTCATGTACAAAATGTTCCACATGAAAGCATGGAATCACTTGGCACTTTAGAATGCTATACAATTATATATTTATTTGTAATAATAATTAAAGAAACATGCATTCATGAATTCAGGGCTAAGACTCTGTAAGACATCAAAATGCAAGCATGACAAAGGCAAATTGAGAAGAGCAAGAAAAATTATGTTTGTAAATATAGTAATTATACAGCAGAAAACTTGTAAGTATAGGCAGCTACATAGTAAAGAGAATTCATTCTCACTATGATTAACAGAACAGTCAGTCTATTTATTCTCAGCAAAAATTTCCTTGCCTCCTCAAAAGTCATTCCAAACTTGTTTGAAGGACTGATTCATCTTGCTGAAAGGGTTTTTCAGTGTCATTCAGGCCTTCAACTCCCAAAGAACTTAAGGACTGAGCTAACTCTAAACATTAGACAACACCATCAAGTTCAGAGCAGCTGGCTGCTACTTAAGCAAGAGCATCAGTCTTTGCAGCACAAGGCCATAGGGTAAGATTGTCAATTAGACTGACATTATAATGGTGGGCCATGGTGGGAGAAACTGTGTGCTATGAACAGAGTGGATACTGATTATTTGTTTTACAGTGGAAACAAAACTGATGGTAAATGGCAATAATTTTCATTCACTACTGTCTGCACTTAATCTGAACCAGTGTTCTAAGAGTCAAGTGACTGTATTATCTTTCTCTGTTGGAAGGTTTTCTCTGGCTCAAAACATCAGTGATGCAAGACTTGGAAGAGTAAGTTAAGTTATTGCTTTTAGTGATCATGATTAAAATATTTGGATTCCTGGTGGTTTATTGAAGAAATGCATTTTGATTTATCAAATTCATTTTTCTTGGTGAAAGTAATATCTCAAGATCTTTTCCTCTGAAAATTTGGAAATTCCAGATGGGCAGCCCTAAACCTGATGCAGTTTTTGTCAGATACAAATATATGATGAAATTGTAACATACAAGAGAGAACACTATTTTCCCTCCCCCAAATTCCTTGTCAAGGAGGGGGCCAGGTCGTAGTAGTAATATTTGTTCTGCTCTGCTTTAAGAATCTATTCTCCCATCTTAGTTCTGGGATGTATGTTTGCACTTCTTCCTGCACTAGTGTTTCAGAAACTGAGATTCCTGCCTTCCTAATTTGTAATCTTCTTGCCTTCAGCACAGTGTGCTTCCATACATCTAGAGCTATCAAGCTGGCCAAACAACATCTGGGAAATATGTATGCTTAGAGAGTTTCCTGTATAAATAACTTTATCAAATAAAGTCAATAATAAACAAAAAAAAGATGAGAATGAATTTTTAGAATATAATAGATAGYTTAGATTCTGTTTAGATTCTTCATCACATTTTCCTGCATTCCTCAGAATCTAATTCAGTTACTACACAGAGAAAGTATTAAAACACAGAATGTAGCTTACATCTATTGGAAATAAAACTGTTTTTTTAAAGAACTATTAGACATAAGACACAAAGGATCAGTAACCTTCTCATTAACCTCTCAAAATGGGATCCATTCCAAGCTAGGCTTGAAAATGTTCTCTCTCTGAAAACTACCATGCAGTCTTGCCAGTTAATTGTTATCCTTATCAAAGAATGACCCACATTAACATTTAGCTTGAGGTTATTAGCATATTTATAAAAAGAAAAAAGAAAAAAGTGACCAATATTGTTCATGTTGTTGCCCTTTAGAGAAGGGAAAGAAGAGAATGCAATAAGTATACTTAGAAAAAAATGTTTAAAATCGTGTTCAAATATTCAATGTTTCATGCTTGTAGACTGCTGACTGAACAGGAACTACTTTCATATATAAGACATTTTGTTTCACTGTACTTTTCTTTCTTGGTGTAAACAACATTAAGCTAGTTAACATAGACCACTGGATGGGGACAGAGGTCACAATATAATCTTTCCATTTCAGTATATTGAGATTAATGAGGCCAGCAAAATACTCCTGTCTGCTTCTTCCATGTGATAGCATTTTTCTGATGACATCATGGAAGGCATTCTAATATTGTGATATATGAATTACTTTTCAAGGGATCAGAACTTGGGATGTGCTGAATGCATTGGCAAAAATTCAAGTATTTCTGAGCCTAGGGAATGTGTGCCAACTCATGAGTAATGGAAGTGTTTTAGCTCTTGACCTGACAATTGCCTACAAAGAGATATATGCTCTGAACACTGCCCCCGAAAGGACTCTCCTCCCCCTTTTCTTCCTCTCTCCCTGTTAAAAAAACACCAACAAATAAGAAAACCAAACTCTGGACAATAGAACAGAAGTGCAGTTTTGGTAAGTTCCTAAACTGTCCTGAGAATAAGAAAGGGTACTCTCAGCCTTAAGACAAGGATAAATTTCCATCAAAGATAATATATGTGAGATACTTAGTTTGATCTGTAATGTGGGTAGAAACAAACAGCAGAACATGCACAAACAAGTAGAAGTGAAGTAATCTCTAATATCAACCCCAAATACTAACACTGTTCCATAACAGAACTGGTTAGGGAAAAATCACATGGGGTCAAGTCAAGCAGAGAACTAAAGTGCACCACTAAATTGCCTGATGGTGTTTCTATTAAGCAGAACTGCCCTCCCCATTATGCGGTAGTTACTGCAATTAAGTATAGTTTGGCATAAATTAAATCTCTGGGAAATGACCCAATCATCAGGTTTTATCAATTAAGCCTTTTTTGTATAAATGGAGTGTACCGTGTTTAGGAGACAAAGTCAGTGCAATTCTCTTTGCTTATCCCACTGAGCACAAGTCTAGAAYACATCTAGAAATATTGATAAATCTCACATTTATTGCTATGTATCTGCTCTCTTTGGTTTAACAGATACACCGACTTTGTTGTTTTGTTTCTTTCAAGCATTTGAAAGAAGTTGCCACTTACCTGCTAATACCCTAGTGTAATAACCACCACAGCATCGATGTTTTGGTTGCACAGCATGTATCTGACCACCACAGCAAACTCCTGATGAATTAAGAATAGATGGAGTGTACTTCTCCTCGCAGCACTGGAAGCCAGGTTTACTATCATGCAGAATCCCTTTACAACATACCTAAAAGTAGTTTATAAAAATCAGTAAGGCAGTATCTGTTAAACAGAACATAATGTTTTCACTGACAAAACAATGTATACGAAAAACATGTACAACACACCGTAGTACTGATACTAATATGACTGCGGACAAATAAAATGTAACATGGCTAAAATCCTGTGCCCTCCAGCGTTATTAGACTTCAATAAACTACAGTACATCTGACAGAATGCTGCTATTCTGTGGTCTTCAACCATACTGCACCTTAATAAAATAGTCCATTAATATGAATCATCTTCATATGCCTTGCAGGCTGTTTGAGTCACTCAATGTTGAATATATTGCAATATACAGATATAATCCACCCTCACCCTATCTTTTTCTTTTCCCCGATTCTTTTTATTTATTTATTTATTTAGCCATTTATGATGAGACATGTCATCTGAATCCCTTACAAATAAGAAAAACAAGATTTCCCAATATGAGCTCTTGGGTCTTCTTTTACATTAAAATAAGTGGAATTGTCTTCTTATAACACATGATCACTTATTTATGACCACAGTTCTTCAGACAATGTGATCTCAAGAGAATATCATTTATATAAGGATTTTTTTTTTCAAAATAAAATTTACATGGAAATGAATTTTGAAAAGGCCTTTTAAATGTAGACTTCTTTCTAGGTGCTGTCGAGAAAATTATATGCTTGAACAATCAAACAATTATTTGTATACTTACTCCTGTGTAGATAGAGTGACACACTGTATACATAACAAATCATACAGAACAGTCACTAGAATCATTGTAAAGTGTAACCTCAGAACCTGCAGTCAGTGCAACCTATATTAGCTAGAAGGATGCCTCTTAGAGCTAGATGGAAAATGCGGTTGGTAGTACAGCACAACTACTTAAACAGAGTTGCTCCTCTGTTTTCTTTTGACACAGAGCACTTCCAGCCTTTATTTTAACCATGTTCTAAATCAGGTCATCTTAGCAGCAGAATGAGGAAAAAAGTGTCCCTCTAGAAGGATCTTTTATTTACCTACACTCAGGACATGGACTGATATGTGAAAAGTAAAGAACTAAATAGGGTCACAATAAGAAATCCTAAATGTAATACATATTACATTTAGAATATTAACATAAATGTATACATACAAGAAAAAAATGTTTACTTTATTAATTTTGTGAATTCATTAACAAATTCCTTCTGATGTCCACATCAATACACCATGCTTTGTTTTGTTCCCTTTTGAATGGCATTTACTCAATCACCCCAGGAGGATTTCATTTCTGAAGTTACCATTTGGCATATATAGCTCAAAATTAACACGGGGTAGGGCAGAACGTAGTCTTGTCTCCTCACTGTATTTTGAGGTTTTATAACCTTACATGTTTTGAATTGTCACACAGTTTTCTGCTTGCCAGTGCACTTTCTCATTCAGCATCTGTGTTTTAGACCACTGACCTAGTTGAATTTTGTCATTTTCTGTTCAAGAATTTTGAGTCTCTGTAGATCCCATTATATTATTTTGCTGTCCATCCTGTCACTGGTAATATAATCCAATCTATGAATTTAATTAACCCACTGGTTCTTTCTTCCAGATCATTAGTTAAGATGTCAAATAAAACTCAGCTTTGCACCTCTTCTATGCTTCCTTTTTTTTTTTTTTTTTTTTTGAGCATTTTTATGACTGGCAGATACTCCAGGGAGATTTTTTCTTACTTTACAATTGGCTCTAAAGTACCTAGATTACCTCGTCTCTCTACACTTCCAAGTCATTTAAAGGCATTTTTGATGATATCAGATCAAGTAGTATTGTGCCAGTGTCCTCAGAGTAAACTACATCTACCAATAATTCTTGATACTTCTAAAGAATGTCCTCTACTCTTTTAGTGTATGCTTAGCTTGAGACACCAGAGCCAGTAAATACTCTATCTACCTTCACAAAAGAGGCCAAAGACACATTCCTTACACATTCTTGGTCCCAATTCGTGTGCTCTTTGGGATTATGCCTCCCTCTGTGATCTAACTCAATTTCTCTGCTTCTTTTCATGGATCTCATTTGTCATTCCCATCCTGTTTCCTTCTTTTCACCATCCTTCTTGGACACCAGCCAAATTTCACCTGAACACAGTCTTCCTGCTCTATACAGATTAAAAAAAACCCTGCACATCTTTGCATTACCCAGGCTCAAGTGCTTGAGTAGCCATTTTATTTTCCACGGGATGTTTCCAGTTTTAAGAAATGCCTCTTCTCTTGTCAATCCTCCACAGAAACAGCTGCTCTGCATATTTCACACAAACACTGGGAGGGCAATTTTATTACTTACTATAAAGCTTTTTGATTGGAAAATTATTTGTAAGAACGTATTATCACTAATGTCTCCTTGTTTCCTCCTGAATTCCCTCAAAAAAATCATCAGCTGAACACCAAGCTATGTTCCAATAGCTTCAGCAGCTAGTTTTCCTTGTTAAAAATGATTTAAAATCCTCAGCATTTCTTAAGACCCCAAAGATAGCTTCCAAAAAGAGGTCCAGTCAGCTCTAAAGCACATTCAGATTCTCATCTGACACTACCGATTGATATAGTTGGTGCTATTATTATGTAGCTCCATAACATCCTCTGCAGTCAGCCRTAAATTGTGAAATAACACTTTTTTGGCAGTTCTCTAAAGACAGTTAGTTACTATCTGCATTGATATTCAGCCCAAGGATTCTGCATTATCAATCCATAAAATAAAATGCATTCAAGTAATGCTAAAATTATGTCATAGACAAAGAAGAAAAGCAGATAGATTGAAAGTTATAGTGGCTAAAGGTTATTATTATCTCATCCTCTTAGATCTAAAAGTGACAGTCCAAACTGGATGTTCCACTGTAACTCTGTATGTGGAAGCAGAATCCTTGCAGTGATCAGATACAGCGACACCAACATTTTAAGCAGGTCTGAAATCTCGCCCTAGTACAGAGAATGACATATGCTTGCTAACCAGGTCTTTATTATCTGTGGAAATGACGCAGAAGACTTATCCTTACCTACCATGGGAGCCCTTAAAAATATTGGTAGACTGAGTTATTCACAGATCAATCCTGTAGTTATCCTACCATTCAAGCACACAAAGGGACGGTGACTCAGGAGCAYAGGGACTGGAAAGGGCCAGCCATAAAGGCTAACTAGGATACCTGAGAAAGGCCCAGCTAGCCACGACACTAGTGCAGAATAGCTACATACCTAATCTGGAAGGCAGGATTACACAACTTTTTAAACAATTTAAAAAAGTACATTGAACTTAATCTATGCAACCCTTTTTTAATTAAAATTGTGTCAGCCCTGATCCGTCTGCTTGCTGAAGACTTTGCTGAAGGATATTATCTGGCCTTATGGACACATGCCAGTTGAGCTAGGACTGATTTACTCAAATAAACAGCTGTGCTAGGCAGCCATGTTTATCCTTCTTGTCAAATGCTTGCTGCCAGAGCCACTTTGTGAAATAGCAATTCACAAAACACTCTAAGGAATTCCTATTAGCTACTAGAGTTCATTAAAAATTTCTGCCTGTGGAGCAAACACCAGAGTAATGATTGACCTATCATGTTCTCATGTGAGAGGGAATATTTTAAATTAGCAAGAATCATTCTTTTTTACTTAAATTATCCCCAAATCTATATAAAATTCTGCCTCTTTTTTGGTAAAATCCTTATTTTCCCATTCCTTTTCTCAAACTGCTGTTCTCATTTAGTAATTAGTACAGCCTTAGATCAAAAATCCACAAGCAGAAATCACTGTTATTCTGTTAAATTTCTACACATTATCTTAATAAAACAAGTTTCATTTCATGTTTTTCAGGTGTGTTACAACACACACTATACCTGAAGTGTTATCTTTTTAGAGGTTCTCTAAGCCTGAAAGAACTTGAAAAGACTTTGCACAATACTGCTAGCGTTAATAGTAAATCTCACATAAATATTGATGGAATATCCTTCATTAGTGTCTAGACGTGTTAGGTTTCACTCCTGAAAACCGTGTTTGTAAAGCTAAATTTAAAGCCACGGTTTTGCTCCTCTTGTTCTTAAAGAAATGAGTCCTGCTGGTACTTTTAACAAATGGCCCATGTTAAATCTGATGAGCAAAGGGTTAAGACTGTACTTCCTAGTAATGTCAGAGTTAAATTTGATTAGTTCATTAACTGCAGATTTATGTAGCTTGTTGCTACTGAAAATAAAAAGTCCTCAAGCTGTATTAATACTTTCAATCAGGACCCATAGAGGCACTGAACTGTATGCTATGACTACTGTATTTTACTGTTGATGTTCATACTCATGAGCCATTGTGTACTGAAATTATTAGCCTTTATGCCACTTCTTTAATTATATTTACCTGTTTAATTAATTTTACTGTATCAGTCTCATTATTTTCAGAGCTCATGTCAGGATCCCAGTAACAACAGAAGGACAGGTTAGTAGCTACATGGATAATGAATGAATGCTTTCAGCATCAGTACTTAGATTATCCTCCCTGCTGGGTGAAGCTTGGGTACATTCTATTGTTAATTGAAGTACATCTCTATTAGATCTTGCAGTGCATTCTGTAAGCTGATGTCTGGTTTGCAGTTTCAAATATGAGTAGAATTATGGATCACACCTCACTGAAAATGGCTAGGAAAAAGACTGAGTTTTGGCAGCTTGGAAAAACCTATGCAGCACACACCTGTTACTGAAAAAGGTAGTCATATGACATAGGGACCTTCCTGACGGTCAACAAAATTCATCACGGGACTGTAATCTCAGCTATTATGCAAAATTATAGGCAAAAGACTTCCCAAATTTTTTCTGCATTCAGGAATTATAAATTCACCCAAGTCTAATAATAAGCACTAGGATAAGGATACCAGCCACAGTATTTCACTAAATTTAGTTATAACAACAAAGATTCGTAACATTGAACCAGAGCACCAGAAAACAGCTAGAACCAAGAAATAAGGATCTGATCCAAAGCCTCTTTAAAACAGTGGGAATCTTTTCTGGTCTTCATTAGGCTTAATATTAGGCCCATATGAGTCCATGAATGTGCATGTGCACATCTCCCTTGTAGTGAAAAGGTCATTTGCTCTTTTAGAGATTCCCAAGATAGCTCTGAACAAGTTGGTTTGTTTACACAGCACAGTGCTATGCAGAGATACTAACTTGGATCTCAAATGCAGCATACATATACTAGTGCAACTCTGCACCCAGGCTAATTAGTGCTGCCTTTCTGACAAAACTACGCTACTTAGTTAGCTGGAGCTAATTCAGCCAATGTTGGCTCAAGAGTCTCTGCATCCCACTCTGCTGCACAGTGAAAACACAACCTTGTATTCCTACTACTAAAACACTTAAGTTTGTATGGATGGAGGGGAATGTATTTTGGTGATCTATCATGTAGATAAGAAATGGTAACAAATCCTTCCCCTGCTGCAGTGTCCTGATGCTGCCAAGTGTCACCCATAAACCCATACGGAAATCTTAAYAAATAACCCAAAACAGACCGCCAAATTATTTTTTTTGTATAAATGGCCTAGTTCTCCTCTCACTTTATGCTTTTGAATTCAAGGAAATTGTAAGAGGGAAATTAGATCTACTGTGTCTTGTATACAAAGTGCAATAAATAAACCGAGCAAAATGTCAGTTTCCTTTTTGAGGAATCCACAACCTGTTTGTCTATCCAAACTATGTACATATGCTTTATATGCCTTCTCTGACTAGTCTATCATCAAATTTGATATGCATGAAAAGAACATCTATGTGGAAAGATATTTACATATGTAAAGAAGTTGTAGAACGGGTTAAATGAATAACAAGCATTTTTATAATTGTTATGCCTCATAGAGCACTATACAGGAAAGAGAAAGAAACAGAAAAACAATAATCTGTTAAGTTTACCCATTATATCGATTCTGTCCTAATGGAATTGATAGCTCTCAGGAATGGGACAGCTCTTCATTTAGTAGAGGAGATGCAGCAGTTGTGATATGAATGTGGTTTGAATGGCTTCAAACCAGCCATTTCCAAAGGACAAGTTCTGATCACCAAATGCATTGTAACAGTTAAAGCTAGCAGTAACTTCTTGGCAGTCTCTAGAGGGAAAGCAAGAATAATGTAGGCTTGCAGCAGTATTATCATCCCTGCTAGAGAATGTCATCTTTACAGGTCAGAATTGAGCCATACTGTCGGATTAGAAAGATGTTGCCACATCTGTTCAGTCTCCTTGGCTAACAATTCACAGTAAATACACACAATTAAAAAACAAAATGAAAAACACTGGTAAAACACAATCTATTTAGAGAGATGCCATCTTATTTTCCTAAATATGTCCAGTAGGTCCACACAGTAAACCAGATGAAGCACCAGGAGGGGAATTTTGATCAAGTCACCTACAAAAATTACTTTTATGTCATTTTATGTATGTGTGCTTCCTTCAGTTTCCTGTGGACTTTCCAGGTATTTATTATATGTTCATTACCTAACCAAATAGGACCCACTCCTAATCATAGTCTCTGACTACCAGGTGTAAAGAACAAACAGATAAATGACTCTGTTCTTATTTCCTTACTGCTGTATGAGTACAATAATACTCTGTTACAACAAAGGGTAGTAAAAAGGCTGAAATTAAAGTTTGTGAAGTGTTCATAGATTATAGAGAAGAGCACTTTAAAAAAAAATGCAAAATTAATTTTAAAAAAGTCAGGAGGCTATAAAAATAAATGGACATTCTCCAAGCTCAAAGTTACCATAAACTTGCACAAAGACTAAATAAGTAAAAATGGAGGAAAAAAGCCCTCTAAAATTAATATAATACAAGTTTAACTCATCCACAGACCAAGAGGTCTGCAAAAACATCTACTAAGCCAAAACCCTGAAATAAGTATATTTACTTTTTAGAACCAAAGACTGCCCATAATTCTCCTGCAAGGTTTCAGAAATACATGTGTATAGTATTGCTTTCAAGGCAACCCAAAAGCTAAAGCTGTGTCAGCTGGAATAATTTATATTTTGATCTGAACCCCTCAAATAACTCACTTCCTTAATTACTGTCTTGTTTGACAGGGAATCTTGTGAATATATATTGTTTGCTTTAGTCACTGAGCATGTGATGATGCTTTTGACAAATAGGGACACTATTTCATTACATTAAATCTTACCTTCAAACTAAGAGTTTTCTACCTCATTTGTCAATAAAAACCATTACAGACTCCTACTATGCTATTGATCCTACTCCTAAACAGGAACTAATATGAAGATTAACCTGAAAATGGCCATAATTTAAAACCACATCTGACAAATCACAATGGATCCCACTCAGAGCTGCTCATCATTGTCATGTAACAACCACCCACTTGTAGCTGAATCTAAATAGATTTTCTGTACAGCAGAATCTAGTCACTCAATCAAGGAAAAAATTGAAAAAAAGCTAATCATTCTAATAACCACTATTTGCCATGAAGGTTTTGAGGAATGATTCCACACTCAGGGAGAAGCTTTAGAGTTTCATTGGTGTTTTTGAAATTCTGCATACACCTAGAAACTTTCCGATGGCCTTTTTGTGGTCCAGTGCAATCACTTTATGCCAATGGAACCATATGAACTACCATCATGTACTCCACAAGTAGATATCTGAATACTTGAGTTGACAAAGAATCTCCCTTAGCAGTTTACAGTGTCTGATATGTGGCATATAGCTGAGCAAAACTGATTGTTCCAAGTAGGATACAAAAATACACACCAAACCCTATATAAATATACCCCCACCAAGTAAATTCACACAATGGGATTGAATGAGCAGATCCAAGAAGCTGGTAGTGACATCACATCTCCATTACATGCAGTTTGTGAGATGTACTCTGGATCAAATTCAGCCTGATTCTCTGGGCTGAATGTCTGCACTATGCATGTGGATCAAAGCTTTCTGAAGGGAAGAAACTTTGGGTACATGCTTGGGAGGTCTGTGGTGAGGTGGCCCACAGACTGGTTTGGAACCTCCTGTCCCCATCCAGAGCTGGAGTGCATTTAAAGTGTTTTTGAAGCAGAGGTTCAAGCTTCCTCTGACAGGGATTTAGTTTGCATGTGTTAAAACTACTTTTAGACTGAACCAGCATGTAGTAAATGAAGATGACCTGTGGATTCACTTCAAAACTGCACTATTTCTCCAAAGCAAATTGTTAATGTAAAACACATTCATAAATGCTAACCAGTTCATTAGGGCATTTCTTCTGAAAGGAGAAATAGTCAGCAACCACAGACTTAAGACAAGAAAATCACTTGTCATCAGCAGACTTCTATGTACACTGCTAGATATTTTCACACAGCTATCCATATATTGAGCTCAAACAACCAATTTGATTTTAAAATGTTTCCAGAAATGCATCAGAGCCTTGATCTTAAAACATCAAAGATGCAGAACCCACCACTTCCCTTCCTCTCATGACTAAAGAGGATTGGTTTACATATTTATTCCTAGAAGTATGATTTTTCACTAAATTTCTATCTTAGGAATACACACATACCTTTGACTCTGGATGATAGCACTCTTCTCCACAGATATTTTCATGCCTTTTACATTCTAGGGAGATGCACATTCTATCACTTTTGTTGCTCCTTGGACTCTTTGCTGAGGTACACCTCTGCCATGCTTTACGTAAGAGATTATATCCCAGGATAATGCCATTTGGCTGTCCTGGTGATGCCCAGCTGATTTGAAGAGATCTAGAATAAGCACAGAATTAACATCTGTTAAATTATTTAAAGTAACATTGGTATTAATGTTTCTATTGATACTTATATTAAAGTACTAGCCTATAATGGTTCCATTTTATACTGTCCATATAACATGAAATATTTTGAAGTGTCCAAAACCCTCTTCTGGATGGCAATTTTAATAGCTTCTTTAATAACCATGTATTTGAAAACAGTATCAATATTTGATAATAGTCTGGGAAAATTAATCATGTGAGCAATCAAAATCTTTAAATATCATACTAAAGGTGGCTAGCATTTCACCCATTTCAATTTAGTGGTAGGAAAAAGGAGTCAGGACACTTTGTTGGTGCTATAGCAAAGATGTACATGCGCTACTGCCAAGGCTGAAGTGGGMCATTCCATGCTCAGACACGAGCCTGGACAAGGAGGGGGAGCAAAGCACCATCCCCTGCCCTGTCAGCTGTAGCCAGTGCAGCTTACTCTCATTGCACTCAGTCGCAATTGTGAACAGCTTTGCATTCATCTTGCCTTTTCCCCGCTTTTAAAAAACTCTACGAAAAATACATGTCGGTCTGAAATTTCTTCTTCGATATGAAATTAATAGAAAGTAACAACAGTTCATTCATCTACTTGAGCTAGACAAGTGCAAACACCTCCTGCAGGTACACATGCTGATCTCCTCAGCCTAGAGGCAAATATTTTTGACTCTTTTGAAAAATACTTAAATGGATCTTTTTTCAGAATAATATAAAATTGCTACATTTTAAAAGCTTAGTTTTACTGTAGCATCAATAAGCACTAGTTCTCTTCTATGCATAAATATTTTTATTGACAATTGGAAGTGAAAAATGCAAGTCTTTATCACGAGTAAGACTCAAGACTTCTGACTCTGAGCAAAAAGGTATGATTGCAGAAGACTCCAAAAGACTGTCTGTAAAACAAAATACTGTTTTTGATTTCAGGTTTGCTATCAGACCATCTTCAGTTTAAGAAAGGAAGTATCTTAAGGAAAAAAATCATGTTAAATTGTAGTATGCCTGTCATTACTAAAATGTGCAGGTGTGGGCTCCAAAATCGTACTTAGCATTACAAATTTCCTTTTTTTTTTTTAATCAAAGATCTCAAAATCGACAGAAACAGAAATATACTCCTCTTGCATGCATATTTTCAGATGTATCTGTTTACATGGATATTTCAAATTAAAACTTGATTCATCTCTTGCATAATCTCTCTGGATTACAGAGTTACATATGGCACCAATTTCTTTCAGCATGACTTCCTTATTCAGATAGAGGGTAGAAGATTCCAATGTATGACTTTTGCTACATGCAAATCAATAGGAGGATTTGCAACATTTTTTGGTATATACTATGCTCCAAATATCTCTTTTAATCTCCATGTCCCAATTACACAGCCACTGTCAGAATGCTAGTAACATCATAAATTAGCATTAATTTAAAGTGAAAATGTTACAATGAAACAGCAGCTGCTGAGATAAACTTTGACATCTTAACAGAATAAAAATAACCAAACTATTATTTCACTTCCTTGAGGTATAAACACATGAGTATACACAGCAATAAGTATTTGGAGAACAGGAATTAATGTCACCTGTGAAGAAATAACTTCACAGGTGACTTGTAGAGTCATCATTATTATTCCAAGCTCTTCATCTGAACCATAGACTTAATTCCATATTCTGTATATAGCTATTTTCTACTCGCTACATATTCTACCATATGTGTACAAACACACAGACACACACACATCTACATTTAAATGATGTTACAGGACTTGACTTAAAAACAAAAGCAGGAAAATATATTGTAAAATTTCAGAAAAAAGATAAAAAGAAAAGGGAAAGAAGGCTAGTACTTCAGCCTTTATAGCTACCATTGCAACTCTCTCCTAGTCTTTGCACAATATAGACCACAGGAGCAAAGAAAGCATTTCTAGCCATGTTTTTGAATGATTTGCTTTCTGTAAGTCTCATTAAGACCCTCAAGGGTAGATTTTTTTGCAATTTTGCAAGTCTTATTTCTCTTTAGAACAATCTCAAATTATATCTAATAACTGATACAATGATTTGAATGTTTTGCCTTTGCTGTAAATCTCAACATTTTTTTTCCTTTCTAAAAAGCAATCTTTATTATTATTCAATTTATAGATACATCTTTGGGGTGGACACAGCCTAGTATCATGCAAACCTACAGTGGCACAGATAAATCATGATGCACAGAAGCATACTGACTAGTGTTACTGAAGGGTATGACTCCATATGACCTTCTAATAGAGCCACAACTGTGTTCACTCACAGAAAAGCAGACTCTGTCACAATTTTATGACTGTTTCTGTTATAGTTATGTCTACACCTTCTGATGCTTGCTACCCATGAAAAATTGTGGTGTTTTTGAAAGCATCACAGCAAGAACAATGCACAGCTCAATTAAAAAAAAATCAGCAGGGTTTTCATAGATCTGAAGAGGTGAATGAGCCTTGCAGTTTTTTGACACCCACCATCTTGACTAATACCCCAGGCTGAACTGAGAACCCTCTGGAGCAGATGCAGATTTACTGGGACACCGTGGGTACTTCTGTACGCAACCAGCTGTAGCAGCAACAGTGCACATGGTTACGGAGCCTGCCCATCCTCTCTCTTCGCCTGGTTCGCCCTGGTTACTCCCTCTCAGATAAACTGGAATTGTGTCTACTGCTGGTAAGYGCCCACAGCCTCAACTACAGAATCAGACCTGCAAATTCTACAGATTAGGCACAGATGAACGTATAACTTCTGGCATGTTAGGTATAGTCCCTGTCTGCCCAGAGAAAATTTCATTTCAAGCATGTGCAATTTATAATAGTTCAAATGCTGCATGACTGTGGTCAATGTGACAAATATATTAAAGTAGGGCTCATCTTCCACAGAAAATGCAGCCTAAGCAGGTAATTGGGTTCACAGAAAAGAACTGCTGCAGACTACAATGTCCATGAGGCACTGCAGCAGTACCAGAATAAAGAAAATGTTTCATATGGATCCACCAGGATAAATTTACTTTTGGTCCRACAGACTTAACTGAAACCCTTTGTTCAAGCATGTCAAGACAATTCATTCACACATTTCTGGGTAGAATTATTATTTTTTAAAATTCATGAAAAGTATCAGTATTTCAGAGTTTTGTTATGGTATCAGACACATTCTGATAAGCCCAACTTCGGAAAGGAAATTCTGGTTTTTGCCTGCTTGAAGTATCACCAACCCCAAGGGTCCATGAGTCATGAAAAGAATTCCTTCTGAACTTTTTTAACCCAGTAACAATGGCTTAACCATGAAGATTAAAAATATAATAAACCCTCACTTTTGCATCTTGAGAGCAAAGGTTGAGTTAGTCTCATCAAATACAAGGGCTAAATTTAAAAATCAAATCAAATCTGAGAATCAATCAATTTACTCTCAAGAGCAGGAATAAAAAAAATCACAGAAAAAATCACAAGACTCACATGACATTCTTAAGATAGGGAACACTGTTATTATTAATGGCCAGTGGATCAAATACTTTCCTCATCAGGAGATCCCACATACTGAATAATTGCTTCAGCATTCTTGCACAACAGTTAACTACTAGCTGTATCACGGACAACACTGCTAACATAATTAGAGAGGCAGTATGACACAGCACAGGAAGTCTGATAAATTGCATTATGCTTCTGTTGGTACAAACTTCTTCGAGAAATTTTTATGTGCCTTGTTCTGTGCATCACTGAGTGGAGAGAGTGATGAGGTTTCCTCCACAGGGACACTATCTTGAAAGGGGGAAGTGCTATAAAACAAGGCATATTTGAGAATACCGTGTTTGTGTTTTGCCTGTCTTCTGGACAATTTTGATTAGCTGGTCATAGACTGGCTGGATGTCATTCCATAAAAATCTGTCCCAGCATTTCCTATTCATCCATACAGCTATGAACTGCTTGCTTTATTGTGGTATAGTTTCCACCAATTTTCCCAGTATGGAACAGCAGACTTACTGGTCTTTTAGTCCCCCAAATCCCTTTGGAGAAATCTGCACCACATTGTCATCTTCTGTTCCTCCAATACCAAGATCAATCTAAAGGATGTTTTACACAGCACGAGAGTTTGACAGTTTCATATTTGAGCTCTTTAGAACTCCCAAGTAAATACCATCATCCCAAAAATTTATTATTATGTATTTTATCCATTTGTTCTAAAACCTTTCCTACTAACATATTATTTTGACATAGTTCCTCCACCTCATTCCCACCACCAAAAGCATCCGATACAGAAACCTTCCTAAAYACCCTGATAGTGAACATCAAAGCAAAGATTTCACCTAGTTTTTCTGCCATGGCTTATCTTATTCAAACTTTTCTATTACATCTTGACCAGGTTTTATGGTTCCTCCCAAAATGCACAAAGGTCTCTTTACTTTGTCAGGAAGCTCTGAAGAATTTTCCCTGGTTTATCCYATGTGGTGTTTACAAAGCCATGAACCCTTTAATTAAGCACTTATGCACAGAATTCCTCCCAGGGTTCATCTGCATTGTACTTAATTTTCTGAAAGGTACAAAGCTGCCACTAAATACTGCCATTAAAAAAGTACCCAAACATGCCGTATTGCAGAGTGAGAGAAGTATTTTAAAAGAAACCAACTATTTTCCAACACACCACAAGAACTTCCCCCACTACACGAAACTTAAATCGGCATCCACATGTATGCAATACTCAGAGAACTGTCTAATCTGTGCAGTAAAATACTCCTCTTTAGAGACAAATCCTGAGGTCCTAATTCAAGGAAAATGCATACTCAATTTTAATAGGACTTATCTTTACCTAAAGATGCCTTCCTCCCTACACCCCAAACAAAACCTAAACAAACAATCTAACAAAACAAAACCTGACTTAGGACTTCAGGATTGGGTCCCATACTATTTTCTATTTGAAGTTTGGCATTATAAAACAATCATTCCAGGACTGCGACCTTTCGTGCCAAGTTTCAGCCTGAAGCTGAGTTATTAACTGTAAGGGGTGGAAAAGTAAGGTATTTATAATGGCTCTGGTAGTATAACCTTCATTAGAACAGTTTGGATGGAGCTGCTATCAGAAAGACTTCTTAGAAGTTGGTTGGTGAAATTATAATTTATGTCATGCAGCACCTTGAGGCAAATTTTCAAACAATTATTTGTGAATGCTACAAAGACATTATCCTACAGCATTCTCATCAATAACATAGCCCCCAAACTGATTCAGAAGTGGAAAAAAATGCCATGATTCCAATTAAAGACAATAAACTGCATGATCTGTATTATATCTCATCTATCCCATGAGCCTAAAATGTAAAAATGCTTTTTTTCTCTGTCTGATGGCAGATATGTATTAAAATGTCCTCTTGTCTATACAAACTGGTGTTTTTTTCCAAGCTTTTTCTTTTATGGAGGATAAATAAGCAAAATTCATATTCAGCCCAGCACCTGCTGAGGCTGTCAGCTGTAGTGTTTGTCATATTTCAATCAAAGCTGAAGCCAGCCAGTCATTTTTATACTGCACAATCCCTACATACTCGAGGACCAGAATTAATGAATTAGCTATTGATTAAATTCCACTCTAGCAAATCCACCGTGGCAAATAAATGAACTACCCGGGGCACGTGTAGGCCACGGCCAGACATGTCCGGGCAATCGATCAGTGGTTAGTATTCTTTTGGGATATAAGAACAGCTGATGATAATATGACATGTAGGAAAAGGCAGTGTAGAAACAGAGTGTGTTTCTGGCTGAGCAGATTAGAAAACAGGAAGGCATTTTGATCCTTTTGCATTCATGTGTTATGACATATTTAGTCTATATATAATAGCAGAAACATGCATAAGTGTTTGCAGTAGAGACAATACAGACAAAGGCATACATAAGTTAAAGCCAAGGGCAAAAGATGAGATCCTGAATTGAGTTCTTATCATCAAACAAGCTTTGACTATATCTGTGTGCGTGACAGAAAAATAGCAAGCTTAATTTCACCCTTATATGGAGACAAATGCTGAATTCAAGCAAAATGTAGAAATGATAAACAGCAAACAAAAGTTTTTAAGAGATTGGAGGAGCAAATCCATTCTGCTGGCCATTTCTGAAGGCTCAGATGTTAGATTTCTGTTATTTTAAAAAAGATTTCTTCTTGTTTCTACAAAAGAAACACTGCTAATGAGCATACTCCATCAGAAGGGTAATAAAATCACACCAACGATAACATACACTAGGCTAACTGTTTTATTGTTGGTGTTATTTTGATAAATACACTGGCAAGTGTGGTTTTAGTCTGTCTTTTGGAAAATATTAACTCCCAAAGAAGCTCTGTATACGTTATTATTCGGCTGCTTCTGAAAGCTGCAAACCTGATATTCCTTTTACAATTAAGAACTTGGTCCATGAGTGTGGAGGAAGTGGAGAGGCAGAATGCAAACAGTTCTTCAAGGAGACACAGATATGCATGCCTTTTAAGATAGCTTATTAATTCTTACTGTTGTGATGGGTGACTTTTTTTCCACAATTACTTGAAATTTCCATTATCAGCATTGCATTGCTCCTTGAGCATTAATCTTCCTCTTCTTAACTGACAGCAAAGTGTGATAATTTTCATTCCTCTAGAACTCTTCCTTTTAACTAGTTCCACTTATGCCTTCTTTACTATCACAACACAGTGACCAATAAATGGGTATGTACAATCAACCAAGGGTAAGATTTCTGCAGTTGTTCATTTGGCCAAAAGCTCCCAACACCAAAAATTACGATCATGAACAAATATTTTAGAAAGGTATACCAAATTCTTTAATGCACCTTATTCAGTTGAGAGAAGACAACCTTACATTTGGTCTCCCATTCCAGCCACCAATAGCTGTGATATATGAAAGCCAACTATAGCATTGTACCTTGAGCCAATTACGTGAATAATGGGTGCTGACAGCTGCTTTGGCTCATCTTCCACAGTTGTAATCTGGGTCCCATTGCTTCTCACGCAAGCATATACTGTGCAGGCTTCAATCTGATGAAGAAGAACATGAGTTTCAAATATTCAGCTGCAGAAATTATCCAACTATGTTACCTACTTAGTCTTTTCTCTCCACACAAGATTTTCTTCTTTTCTACTTAACAGATTCCATATAGATGGGAAAATACACAACTTTGAGATAAACTTATCTACCACAGACACTGTTTTGTTGCTCATCTTCCTACACCTTTTTCAAAAACAGATGTACATGCAGCCCTCTGATAGTAATTGCTGTTTTGTATTAAATTAGCATCAACAGAGTTGCAGTGAATTTGTATTTCTCTATATACAAGCAGAATCCGGTACATAACACTAAAAAAAAACGTCTAACTGTAGTACGATGGAGAGACAATAAGCTACTATACTTGAGCAAGTCACTTCAGTTTCCTACACCTACCATGCATTCTGACATGAAAATAAGGACAATTTTCCTTAATACATTCTATTCCTTCCTTTATGTCTGTTCTGGAAATTTTTGTTAATGGTAAAAAACATAAATCTAAATCATATACTTTGTTATTACCAGTAAGATGCATATGCATCCAAGACAATATTTTTTCCAGAACAAGAAGAAAAAGAACCAAAAGAAAAAAAAAAGAACAGTTTATTTTGTTTTTAGCTATTAAATTGATGCAAATATTGGTCCAGTATACAGACTAGGGGAGTGGAAGAAAAGAATAATTAACATCACAAGCAACAGAAGGTGGCCATGGTAAATTAATATAGAGGGTCCATAAGTGTGGCAGTACTTTGAATTTGCATTGTTATTGAGAAAAGACAAATGTGTTTCCAAGTAGCATTCAGAAAGTCATATGTGTATTCATGGATGGAGGTTTGCTGTTTCAGAGGGGTTGGAACACAGAAATCTGTTACAGTGTGCCTGTCTGTGATATTTATTTATGGCATGTAGCAACTGGATGCAAATTTTCAGAACAGAGTATACATGGTTACTACTAAGTCCTTCTCATATATAACACAAACCAAACCTGAATGAAATAGACAGGAATAATTACAATTAAATATCAAACTACATTTCTTGATTATGTATTACTACAATTTAAAGATAGAGAGATATTATTTATTCTTTTTTTTTATTCTGCCCACAACATTTTGTCTTTCAGTAGACACCTGAATAGAGAGGCAAAGATAGAGACAGAGAAAGGGAAAAGCAAAGAAAACTCTTGTAATTATTAACAGCATAAAAAGTACTACTATGATTTCAGGGCTTAGCTCTGCTTCCTTCTTAGAAGGATGAGGAGAAAAAAATGATAAAAGGATGACAAATGCAATATCATTACTTCTCTGTGCTGATATATTATGCATGCCTGATGTTTCTAAAACAATTGCAATTTTCTTTTAACGAGTAGGAGTAGAATCTTTGCCTCTTTGTAATATATGTTGGGGCTTTGCTAATGCTGTAGCATAGAACATTTAGGGGAAAGTAAATGGAGTTTTGATGGTATGAAAAAAAGAGACAATGGAAATTTGTATTACAAAAAGTGTACACAGACCTAAAATATACTGAAAATAAATTTTTGCCTTGTACATATATATACACACACGAGTGCAAATATATTTCCATATGCATATAGAGAAATTCATGAAACAATATTTATCTTGGAAGTACATATATTTTATGTAAAATTAACGTATGCTACACAAGACAGAAAAGATGTTCTAACCTGTATATCATATATAGTGAATGGAGACAAATCTGCTAAAAGAAAAGACCCGGGTTCRTTCATTCCAGTCTTGTACTGCTTATTATTTACATAGACAGAATACTCTGTGACAACACCGTTCGGGTTTGAAGGCGATGTCCAGATGACACGTACAGCTGTACTGTTGATGATGACAACCTCTGGAGGGAACATGCCCTCAGGCTCTAGAAATAAAGGAAGAAACTGAATAAACTCCAGCTGTCTCTGCAAAAGCACTTGTTTAACCAAATGCAGATTAGTATTTAGGTTTAGCAAAGGGTTCACTGCTTATCTGCTTTCCTCTGATGAAGTTATCACAGTCTGTAGTCTTCCGTAAATTGGCTTATTATACTCTCAGTTAGAAACCATGAGAGCTGATGGTAAAATGCTTTATACCACCAGCGTAGTGTCAATCATCAGTGGTATGTGGCCAGTGAGATATGATGATAAATTATTCACCCATCTGCACTGCCAATATAAAAACATTATTTTTATGTCTTCCCCAATCCCAATCTTTCCAAAACTGAGAAAAACAGAGAATTTTGCTTTTAAAGCAAAACCCGAGACCAAAACACTTTGTCTGGTGRAACGTGATTTATCAGCCTTGTAGCTCAAGCAATATGAAGCAATATGCAATAYTGTCATTATGTAAATGGTTTTGAATGTTGATTACTATAGGTAATGATGAAATCTAACACTTACTAAAAAAAAAAGCCTCCCTTAGCGTTAAATTACACAATTATCTAAGCATGTCAGAAATAACCATGCAAAGACCTATTTTTATCATAAGAACCCATCTTTACCAGCYGAAAAATCACCCTTGCAATCGATTCTATTTTATAAACAAAAGGTGCTGACCTTTGGCATCAGAAAGGAAATGGAATCCTCACTTAAAGTGCTTTGCTAATGACCTGGAACACTTGCTTCTGAGGTAATGATATTATAATGCTTATAATGAGACTTTATAAAGCAAAAAGATTAGAAAGACCATTCCAAACACATTTCAAATTCACAATTCTCCCCCTCCTCTCCAACATCCGTACACTTGCTAACTGGCATAGAAATGACTCATAAAGAAATCTTCTCGGAGCCTGAACTTACACCTAGAGTTTCTGGTGACTTAGGAAAGGTCCTGTGTTTGACTGTCATGTCAAAAGCACACCGCTTCACAGAGCAAATCTTTTTTAAAAAAACATTAATTGTTTTTAAATTCCACCATTTATTGATAGGAACTCACTTGCAAACTTAGTGTACACAGATAGTAGTATATAGGAGAAGATGAGAACAAACTGGGTTAATATCTGCTATTAGAGCTTTTGCTTCCGTCTCAGTGGGACCTTTTATTGATCTACCGCATGATGACAACCAGCACTTAAGCGCTTTAGCGTTTTAGCCCTTTTTCCTTTTATACCGGAAATTTTATAATGGAAGGATGACTGATCTCAACCCTAACAAAAATCAATCAACTTCATTCTCAGATTTTAAGCCAAGTGGCATTCACTGCTAACCAACCTCCATCTGAGGTAGTCACATGCACAACTTCACTGCTGATGCTGTGGACCCCGTTGAAAACTTGAAAAAATATCTGATACTCTGTGCTGGGCTGCAAATCACCAATGACTGTAGAGTTTTCATCAGCCTGGATCCTCAGAGATCTCCTATCAGCAGTAGAATTCAAGAAAAGGATGTAATATGCAACATCTCCTTGCAAATCTTGTAGTGCTAAGAAAAGAAAGGAAAAACATTGGAAGATCACATGGAAATATTTTGTAGGCTTCTGTAATTGATGGACAAAAAGAAGTTTCTTATCAACAACATTTATTTTGAAGACAAAAGTAAATTTTATGCTGACTCTCCTTATTAAAAAAGAAATGCAAAGATTCCATCAAGTGTTTATGCATTTTCAGCCTTATAAGCAGAGGTACAGAATGCTCTTCCAAACTTGTCAAACCCACTAATAGTCCATCACTCCACCTAATACTGGATAAAACTTTCTTTCTCTAAGCATCCCTACTGATGACAATGGAATCTGTGAAGTAAAGAACAAATTAATGGGTGAAACCCACCGCTAGCAATGGTGCACAAACTTTGCATCTCACCACTACAAAAGGATAGCTTTCACTCAGGTTGAAGGATGAGAGCAAAATCAGATTACTCTACAGCACTATTTTAAGATCAAAACTTCAAGTTTTTTTTTTCCCCTTTTTCTTTCTTCCTTCCAAATAAAACAAAACAGAAAGTATTGAACTCCTGTAATATTGACCTAGCCAAGGGGAATGAATGTGGGCAAGTGCCTATGTTTTAAATTATAGTTACATTCAACTTTACACAGACAGCAGTAAAAGGCCATAGTGAAAATGAAAATCCATGCATTACTATTCTAGAACCATTGTGATAGTGTTTACATGTAAATCTGTAATAAACTTAGAAACATTACATTTATAGGGGGAAAAGAACCCCTCATATTTCTTCCCAAAAGGTATTTTGCCTAGTAGTAGTTTCCCTAGGGCAAGGAAGAGAACACAGTAGCATTTTCTGGCTACATGTGGAAGAACATTCATTGTTCTGAGCTAGATGGGTAAACAACAATTCCATGCAACTTCTTCATTTTAGTTAACTTAGATTTGGTCTGTTATCTTATCTGTCCTTTGCTGATCCCTTTAATTTCAGATCTGATCAAATGCAACTGCTCTTCCAGTACGCATCAAGATGAAAAGAATAATTATGACAAAAATTTTAACCACTAATACATATTGTTTTAGATGACACGCTGTACCACTGAACAGGTAACTCATAACTCAGCTGACTTGAAAATAGAACACTGGCATTGTTAAAAGTCAAAAATATATTTTCAGATTTAATACTTCATACTTTTTTGGCAGAAATTCTTAATCAAGAGTGATATGTTATTTCTGTTTTCACTGATACAGATAGTTCTAAATCCTTAAAAGTCAGAAACTGCCAGCAGATTTTCCAGAAAAAGAAAGATAGCAAGGCAACTTATGTTAAGGTCTTCCAAGTTCCCAAAGAAAACAAGAAAATTATTTAAAAACTAATAATGTGGAAAACACAAAACTTGGGTATATGAGATAGTTAATTTGCTTATTATAACATAAAGTAATGAAATATGATAAGGAAATAAGGTTTTCAAATAATGAATGGCCTTGTCTTGATGTTTAACCTTTGCATTCACAAACAGATATGGAGGAAATTTCTAAAGTATGAATGAAAATGAAACCAGATTGCATTACCTACATCTAGAAGGTCAGAGGTTCAGATTACTAAGGTAATGAAACTTCAGTGAGCTGCTTCACATCTATTACATTTGTCAGTTTTTATAAGCGTGCTTACTTCAGGCATGCAATTATAAGATAAAGAGACTACATTTGTTGCAATTCACCATCCAGGCCTTATAAAATCATTTGCATGCAAGTCATGAAGAAACTCCCCACTGCTGTACTGGCAGATCAGCTGGAGAAAGTGGCTAAATTTGTTTTAAGGAGCAGACCAAAAAGACAGAAAAACAGGATCCTCTCATCCTGAAGGAATGTATATGTAAATTTTCATACAAAGAGATTAAATACACCAAAAAGACAAACAGATGCTGTGTACTACTTCCTTATAGATTTCTCATGAGCTTGCATTAACTATTTCTGCACTTCCACTAGTCCCATTCTGCAGAAATAGCCTATAACAAATACAAACATGACTGAAAAATAGCAAAACATGCATGTTTTTTTTCCCTCTTTCTTTCCTCTCCTTTCAAGGACACTTAGCTATATTATAAATCAAGACAAGGACTGTGTTTCCTACGAGAGCAAGGCAGACCAGCATAAGTGATGGCAGCTTAACATCTCGTTATAGGAATAAATACTAAGCACACTTACTTGGTTTTGACCATTCCACTTCTACAGCAGTATGATTAACTGCACGTGCAGTGAGGACGCTTCCTCTCTCTGGTAATCCCGCTAATGTAGTAGCTATCACTTCTTCACTTGATGTATATCCTACCTCATTGTGTACTATGAGCTTGTACTCATACGTTGTGTACCTAAGACATTTTAAAAATAATTAAATGGAACAAAAAATGCCGATGTACAAAACATTTGCTATAACCCTTCTGGCTGTGCCAAAATTTTGTTGTTTCTTTTTTTTCCCCCTGAAAAGTGAAGCTGCATTGTTTGCATCAGCGAAGAATCTTTGAGAGTTGTCTGTCTTTTGGAAAAAATTCAGCAACATTAACATGGTAAYAAAAAATAAAACGCACAGTTTCACTTCATAGTTATAGCTTCTGAGGTGTTGGGAGATTATAGCTCAATTCAATATGTAATTACAGCAGTGGCAAGCTGCCAAAATTTGGATCAGAATTTAATCAAATGAGGCTTTTTTCCTCTTTTGGGAAACCCATTGATTTTAACTTCCAGAGTCTCATTTGTAAAAGTGATTCACCACACAGCCAGGACTCTCCCACTACAAAAACATCCAAAAAAAAAAAAAAAGGATAAGAATGCAAACCCAGTTTATAAAGTATTTTTCTTCAAAACTATATATATTCAACTTAAACAGATTTATTAAGTATCACATATATATTTAGTAAACCAAGTGACTGTCACTCCCTAATTTCTCCTCTCACTCAATGGCATATTAAAGTATCTTAGAGTGAGATTTCATCTCAAAATTACTTTCCTCATAAAAAGCCTCAAACAAAACTGTGCAATCACAAAAATACAAGATCATCTTGTTCAAATTTTTGCTGAAGCCTCGTCACTTTGGAATAATTGTCTACAAATACAATGAAGGAACATACAGTAAATGCCTAATATTTAGAGATTTCTCTGCAAAAACAAAAAGCCACTTACACTGTACTTTTACTTTCTCTTTTTACTGCTTCACTGCAGCACCCTATTTTATGCAACCATCCAGTCTGATTTTCAAAAGAGCTAAGCTTTAACAGGCCCACTGAGAAGAAAGCAAACTAATGGGAGCCGACTAGCTCCAACTGTAGTGATAAGTGCGCTAGAAAAACTGTGACAACATATGTTACATATCTTAGAGTTTTCCTCCCTGCATTTTCTGTCCCTTGTGAACATATCATACAGGTTTCTTGGATGTTGCAGTGCTCATGCAATCAAAAATGAATGGGATCCAATGTTGACATTTTAGGATGAGAGATTGAAATTGATTTTGGATCCACATTTCTAAAGATGAAAATAAAGACATTTGGATTAGCCTGTTAGAAATGAAAAAGCCATTTGAAGAAATCATTGTCAAAATAGACTTCTGTCAGGAATATAATAAAAATTCACTAATTCTGAGACATGCTTAAAACATGAACAGAAACATGCAAAATAGATACTGATATATGTTTTTTTTTTTTTTTTTTTTGAAAAATAGTTTGAGTCTCTATAACATCTTCTCCCCAGCCACAAACTCTTCCTGACTTGTTGACTGCAGAAATGGCAGGGAAGCCAACATAGCTTGAGGCTACAGAACCCTCCCCAAGAGGAGTGTTCGGGTGTATCTGAGGGTTAGGCACACTTTTCTGGCCATAGCCCATGACACCCAAAAGCTCCTTGTGCCTCACTACTTGTCACTGAGACCCTATTAGGTCTCATTGCCCTCTCAGAGCTACTGGCATAATGCTGCACACATTAGCACATTAGCTCTGCTGAATGAGCTAAATTAAAAAAAGAGGAAACATACAGAATTTAAGACACGGTTTAAGAAAGAAATGGACACTTTGGCAGGACTGGGTTAAAGAGCAACTCCACAAACAGTTAATCCAGTGGATGAAAATGAACAGCGACCTTCAGCAAGTAGGCAGTGACAAGCCAGAAGTGGTAACCCTTGGCTTGGATTAGCCCATACAACACAGTCAGGAGCACAGGTCATATTCTGCTGGTAAGAATCGGGCTCAGGAGGGATGCCTTAACTTTGAGATGGGGAAACTAAGGCAGATCAAGAGCAAATGCCTTGCTCTGTATCACACAGTAGGTCCACAGCATACTGAGAGACAGAACTCACCACTCCACTTCCCCACTCGCAACACTCTGCATTTAACTGTGATGAAGCTAGCCCAAAGCTGCCTTACATTATATCTGCTGAGAGTGTACTAAATACTGCCACTGGCTATGGAGATATTAAAACAATCATTAATTTGCACTTTAAAAACAAGTAAAAAAACAATGCTGACATCAAGTTTCAAATGTATCCCGACTAGGACTTCTCAAATATTCATTCTGCCTATTGCCTGACTTTGCCAACACACCAATCTAGAGCAGGTGTACACATACACTGTAAATGGTTTAACTGCATGAGCATATCAATGATAAAATTTCACAAGATCTTTGTTCTCATTTGGATTTTATAGCAATATATGAAAACAAAATATATGAAAGATTCAAGAATGACAGAATAATAAATCCCTGCATATTAGAGTTGTTAATAGCATAGATGATGACAGAAAATATTTCATTACATAATTAGTATGGTCACAACATAAAGACACAAGAAATACTTTGAACTATTAAACACACACTATACAAAATACCAGCATTTGTTTTTATAGTTTTTGTAATCTCACCTGCTAAGACCCTTATCTTCATAAAACCACTGAGTTCCTGAGTAAACATTGTGCCACAGATTTAAATCTTCAGGGGGATTTGATGCAAGTGGTTGCTGGATTTTACGTCTCAGGAGCTCATATCTAACACAAAAGACAAGCAGAACACCAGGATTATCTCAAATAATGTTATTACACAAAAAAAATCAGGTTTTTTTTAAAGCCACACATTATTTTGTTTTTACAGCTGCAAAGTTTCTGAGATAAACATTCTTTCTAGTGTTTCATGATTTAAAACATTCAATTACTTAAAAAGACTACTTTGAAAATGGAAAATGAAGCACTTTCATTTGAAAGAATGAGTGTTTTTAATGATTTACAAATTTTAAACTTGTGAAAATGCTATGAAGCTTAAGTCCAAATAGCCTAGTAACAGTGTCTTATGTACACTTGACTGATGTCATCCAACATGCACAGACTGTTCCAGCATAGGAAATGACAAGGTCTCTCTAGCAAATGTACTGAAATATATAGCAGTTATATTACTGTTTTACTCGTAGCAGCATGTTAAGAGTGTATTTATATTTAACGTATGTTTGTAAATAATTACAATGTTAATTACAAGTGACAGACAGTCATGGAATGAGTTAGCCCATCCATCTGTAGAGCTTAGTGAGGCACCTTTGTATTTGGGTAGACGTTCATGATGTGAGCTTGAAAGACCAAATTATTTCATCCTGGTTTTATTTGGCATCTGAAGTTGTATTCCTGTCTCTGCTCCAAACAGTAGGCCACCTAAGGCCCATCTTTCATCAAGTGAGCCAAGAAACTCTCCGATTCAGATAGCATGTCTTCCCTCCATTCTGCATTACTCACTCTTTGTCATCTTTCATGCAAAAACCTCATGGAATTTAACAAAGATTAAAACTCTTCATGTCTAACATTATATTTTGCATTCCCTAATCATTCTAAGGATTAAATAGAAAACTATATTCTAAATGAAACAAAATTATAGAGAGTTGTTTAAAACCTTCTAAGATTATTATTCTTTATTAAATTCCACAGGACTTTTCAATAGGACTTTTGTTTCAGTTTGAAGGCAGTGTTTTCTTTCATAAGGCACCAGATATTTCTTTATTTCCTAGCAGTTACAGAACCACTTGGAATTGCTTTGACTGGTGAGTTGCAGTTTTAATCAAACTATAGTTACAGCAGTATTTCCACTGATGCCCAGCAAGTTAGGGCCATATGTGTATTTAGTCACTTAAATATGCAACTCGATTTCCTGAAATCCTGAGCTATGTATCCCACCCCAGCTGGAAAGGTGTTATCTTTTAAAATCTCGTCAAAAGTATGTGGACACTCAGGCAGATCTTAAGGACTCTCACTTCAAGCTCTTATTTCTGAAAATATTTCCCTCTGTGTTTAAGCATTCTACAGAATGCTTAGCCTTGATGATGTTCACCATCCCGTGTTAATGATTTTTCTGACCATTGGGTTCATGTGTAATTCGACTTTCATCTTTTTTCTGTTAAAATCACCTCCAGTGTGATGAGGAAATGTTGTACAATATCATTCCAGATTTGAGACTCTGAATTAAGTAGGTATTTAATAGATACTGCATATAGTGATTCTGCACTGCTTCACAAGCAGAAGTCTACTGAGAAGCTGTTTTACAAAAGAGCTGAGAATTCCCATGCTCCATGGAAACTTGGATGTATGAGTGTGACTTCCAGCCAACTCCCCCTTCATTTTAGAGAATAAACCTCAATACGTGTAAACAAGCATTGCACCACTGACCTTAGTGATGCTAAACCAAGTTACTGTAGCACTTGGAAGTGAAATGTCAGATATTAAATAATAAAAACTAATTAAACTGTAATTTCATCAATTCAGATGTTCAGATATTCAGACAACTTCATACCCCAAGAACAACTCTCACATTAGTGGTTCATCAGTGTCAACAGAACCCAAAGACAGAACATTACAGTTTTATTAGGAATAATCCTGGCATATTCTGTCCAATATAATTCATAGACAAGTCATGAAAAGCATCAAAATCTTTTTGAACACTGAATGGTGATGGAGTGTAAATCACCCCCACTGGCAGCTGCTGCTGCTACTCTGCTTGCGGCAGACTTCTTGCTCCATCATGCTGTACAGAGCAGCTGCTTCAGTGGTTGTTCTTGTTGAGGGCAGCACGGCACACCATGAAGGAAATGAAGTTTGCAGATGTAGGTCGTGCTGAATTACTTCAATAATCTATGGTAAAATGGTCATGTTGTTAACCTCAGAATAACAGAGACTGCTTTTCAAAAACTTCAAATTTTACTGTACGGTAATCATCATTTCATTCAGTTGTAGTGTGCCCTAATTAAGCCTGAAGAAAGAGTCAAGCTACTGTGGTATAATAATAYACGCAACTGAAACAGCATTACGTGATAATTATTGAACCCATCAATGCATCTGGAAGAGCACTACTAACCAGAACATATGGAGTACAGAAATGTAATTCCATGCACAATGTTTCACAATACCTTAAAGCACTGGAATGAAAGATTTCAGTCTGATGTTTTTTATTGTATGTATAAATATATGCTTGTCTTCATAAATTTTTTTTCACTCAAACACACATTTGTATATACTCAATAATCATAAATTCAAATCAGGACCCCACACCATCATTCCAGACAAATGTCAGAAAACATGCCTTTCTCCAGTTCCTGTGGAGCAATCCAGGCTGCTTTACCCAGCACTTCTTTGCATTTCTAGTTTTTAGCTCTGCCCACAAACTTGTAGCATTTTAACTTTTCCACTTTTCTCACATGCTTATTCATTTACAATTCATTCATCAGTTAAGTTCTAAAGCTTATTTCATGTCATCACACTACCAAATGGGCAATTTCTCTTCATCTGGAATAACCCACACAGAGTACTGGATGTGCTGAATACTCGTGTTCACAGAGATCTCACACTTTGTCTTTTTGTTGGTACAATGTGTTGCCTGAACTCAGCACGAAAAAGTGGCTGGTGCTGCAGCCCACAGCAGTTATGGCTTTGTTAAGATCCTGTGTTTGCTCCTTCTAGCTCTTCAGACAGAGCTGCTCTGAAACATTTAAGATTCTTGACTCTGTTCTAAAAAGTAAATTCCATAGCACAGATGCCACACTTGCACAAAATAAGTGCAAAAAGATTCAGATCTCCCTCTAGAGATAACCACTTTACATGAGTCCACTCATGACTCCTGAATCCTAAAGAAGAACTTCTATAGGTGAGGAGAAATAAGAGATCACATTATAAAGTTTGCATCCTCTAGATTTTTCTGAGTCAGATTTAGTTAAGGAGAAGAAAGCTGTCATCTTAGTTGCAACAGAAAACTTACCTCAGATGAGGGCCATTAGGTCTTTGGGGTGGTTGCCAAGAAATGGCAATGAAGGACTCACTGATTGGAGTCACAGACAACGGACTAATACTCTGGGGAACTGTTGCATGTGTAGTCACATTGGTAGGTAAACTCTCCGTGCAGCCTCCCAGAAAGCCGTCACCTCCAGAACAAGCTATTACAGTGACTGAGTAGTTTGTATAGGGTATAAGATTAGTCACCAAATGACTTAATGTTGATGAAGTATTCCCAGTAATGATAATTCTTGGATCAGGCATGCGAATCTCATAGTTAAGGATTTCTCCATTCTGTAAGAGAGGAGGTTTCCAAGAGACCTGGAAGGGGAGAGGAGGAGACAAAAATACAGAATTCTTACAATCAGAATGCAGACATACAGAAATAATATGCTATAATTGGACAGAACTGTGATATCCAGATGCTCTTTTCCTTCTTTGTAAAGACAGACTTTGTGAGTGACCTTGCTCCGGTAACTGAGATTCCATTTTTAAAGGTACATCAGTAAGAAAACTAATCTCCTTTAATGTAGTGAAAGTTAGCTAACTAGGCAGCAGTTGTGCCATTGAAAATCTACTGTTTGGCTTCACCAGTAAAGTGGGAATGCTCCACTTCTCCACTCTAAATTCTGTGATGTGTTCAGATGCACTAGCAAAATATACTAACTTTCATAAGTATCACTAATTGCCATTTGTTTCCTTAGGGTGTGTTGCCTGGTACACTGATCTATTACTGGCAGAGTAAAAAGAAAAAAAATTTTTTGGAATAATTTTCAGAAATGTATAATTGCATTAACTCCTATGAGAAACAAGAGTCTGTCCACACTCTTTATATGACAAAGTATGTTATTTTTCCCCTTTATTTGTCCATTATAAGTTATAATGGCAAGTATCAGACTAACAGACACAATCTTCTGTTTTTAGAATGCCACAATTATGCTGAGAAAACTTTATAACAGAAAAATTGGAAATTACATACAGTTTTACATACTCTGCTACAATTACTGCAGTTTTGATTTGATTTATCCATTTGCAAAACCAAAACCAAAAAAAAGCCAAGAAGGCTGACTCATTGTCAGCCATTTTTAGGATTTTTTCAAATTAATTTTTCTGGCTTTTTTAATGTACATTATTCTATTTATTCATTCTTACCAAATCCAGTGAGGAATCACACCCAAATCATTGTTCCCTAAACCACAAGGATGTTCTCAATCTTTTTTTAAGGCTTTTTTACCACTGCATCACAAAGGGGGGAACTTCAGACTGACACAAAGAGGAAATGTAACTGTATTAAGAATGTCAATGTTTCATAAAGCTGGCTAACTGCATCTGTTAATCCTCCTTCCTCTACAACTCTCAGGGTGGGAAGTACAGTAGCTTTGCTTTGCTCACCACTGTGACTGCTTTCCTTGCTATTGACCCACTCATATATAACAGTTGTTGCCTCTTTTCCTCCCAGGCCTGGCATAATTAAGGACTGAATCCAAGATTGCAAAGAACACAGAAGCAGAGAACATCTAGCTGAAGATATGTGCAGAATAAAATAAAGATAACAATGAAGTGTTAAACAGTAATACTTTAAGTTGAACTTTTTGCTTAATTCTCTCAAGTCTCCAAAGTGAGTGTCTTTAAGAAGGTATATGAACAGTTGCACATAGCCTTGGAAACATAGAAGCTTGATTTATAAAATGATTTTTGAAGGACCCTTGGGGATTAGGAAATGTTATATCTTAGGTACAGAAGAACCTCTTAGGCCTTCAGACTCATAAGAAACCTGGCAGCAAAGTACTGGAGAAAGCTGAAGGAGTTTGATAACAGAATCTGGAATACTATTAAACAGAGAATTAAAAACAGGGTGATCTTGAGTAAAGACAGCACAAACAAGATTATTGGTACCCACATAGGAAGGGCTTAGCTCTGGCTAATTATCAAATGCTGTATTCAGATTTCTGTTACTTCTAGCCCCAACTCATGATCAAGCAAATAAAGAAAATATGATTAATAAAGCAATGCAAAATCGCACAGAAGGCAGGAACCAATTCTGCATCTCTCACACACATTGAGTGAAACTTTCATTTTGAAGTAGTTTGTGCAAACCAGTCCCAGGTTTAAGCAGCATAGAAGGATGGATGTTAAAGTGGACAATAGAAAAATTTGTTTTTAAATGCAGGTGGAAAGCATCAGACTACTGAATTTCAGATACTATTTTCAGAACCAAAGCTTTTTGTTGCTTCCATGCTGCACACCCTGACTGGAGGCACCACCCTCACAAAGAGGGGAATGCACACGGCTCACTTTTCTTTTCAGGGACACACCTTGGAAGTTGCTGAAGAAGCACAGAAGGCTTTAGGGACCACTGGTCTAACACACTACAGCAAAACATGCATTTCTTCAAACATGATTACATTGTTCTTTTTTGAGGTGTAGCACCTGCCACACAGTTCAGCCTCAATGAAGTGTGAGTAAACACAATATACTCTAGGTCTTTCTTTGAAATATTAATGCAATAAATCTGTCATTACTTATCAATGAAAAAAAACCTCCTATTTGTTGCTTAATGCAGGGGGGCTTCTAATAAAGGGACTAATGTTCTATATATAGCTATAGTTCAATAAATGAACTATATGTATATGTCAAATGCTTTGGAACATTGCTGGCACTATACTTTTAAAAAAGAAGATTGTCTAAAAATGTTCACCTTACACCAAATTTTGTTTTATTTCCTGGAAGGGGAGTTATTTTTGAATTACATTACATAACTTTTATGTCTAACAGCACAAAATTACTTAATAGAACTTGCTCAACACTTGCTATATCCTGTAGCTCCTTACAGAAGGGAACAGATTAAATACATATGCAGAAGAACAGGCACTTCTCCAGAACCTCAGCTTGTCAGTCTTATACAGAGTGTGCACTATATGGCAAAGCTTGGAAAAAACTCCCAGATGTTACTTCATGACAATTGCTGTGCATTAGTCAACAACATACTTCATACTTCACTTCATACTGTACATAACATACATGCTCTATGGGGTTTATACTAGGAAATTTCTCTCTCTCTCTCTCTCTCTCTCTCTTTTT
>NW_020451082.1:1237393-1294893 GCF_003343035.1 Apteryx rowi
AAGAAAAATGAAAACCAGACTGAACAAAAAGACTATTCAGGCAGCAGCACAATAACACAGAAATGCAACTCATTTCTTGCTAGGCACGGATATCTCATATCAAGATAGTGTAATTTGGTTAATATTTTTAAAATTAGATGGGATATGGGATATAAAGGATACTCTCAGCACTGATCACTTGACCTGCTTTGAATCACAAATGTCACCTGGGAATGACAGGACATGCAGTCGCTGACAAGGCCCCTCTGTTAGGGAAGGAAGGCTGTAGCCTCTACACTTCAGTGACAGGTCAAGGGCAAGGGACTGCCCGACTAGTACAGTGTAAATGAAGATGGTGGAGCCAGCCTGGTTAACACACACATCGCGCTGCTGGACCTCTTCTCCACTTTATTGTGCCAGGGTTTGAGGTCAGAGCTTGGCAATGCATGAAAGCAGAAAAGCTCAGTAGACAGGCTGTGTTGGAAGCAGTAACAGTTTGTTCATTGATTTGAAGCGCAGCATTGAGACCATGAAAGAGGATGCCCATGAGGAAGACAGAATAAGGTAACTACTGGGAGAGATTAACTGATTCAATGTAATGACTCTGGAAGCTGTCATTTAAAGATCAAAGCACCTTATTTTCTTCACCACAAAATTTAAAGAGACAGAAATTAGCCATTTTCCCCTCATTAAACAGTTATAACCTTGGAAATCTTTTCTTTTTGACAGCAGTTGGAACCCTGCAAATTCTGAGCTCTGATAAGAGAGGCATTGGCACACGGTTCACCATTTTACCAGTTCAGGCCTGGCTTCAACAGTTTGCTTTTAAATCAGCATGTCTGGCTTCACTTTATCCTCATTTCTCCTAGCTACTGCTTGTAATATCTACAAACAGGATAAACACACTACTGAGAGCTTTTCACTGTTGGTCTCAAAGCACGTTGTAAGTCTCAAATTGCAAGTATTATTATTCAGTTTTATAGATGAATAGACTAAATCCCAGACTAAGACACATATCAGAAAGAAGCAAAACTGAAAACAAAGACCTGCTACCCTAATTCTGCATTCTAGCCACTGGACTATAGTACTCTGCCAAAAAAAAAAAAAATAAAAGTAGTTGGGAGATGAATTTCCTCATGAGTTCTTATCTGTCTTAACAGAAATTATACTGGAATTCAGTCAGGAGCCAACATCACACCAGAAAAGCAAATCCTGACAGAGGTCAATGATAATTATTCTTATTCATTCCACACATGAATTATATCCAACTTCACCACATACTATCCACAGAACTGTTAGATCAAGTTTGCAGTAATAGATTGTTACTACAAAAACTTCAGGAAGTGCTTGGTTTGAGTAGTAGAAAAACAGAAAGAAATTTCTTTATGATCCTAAATACCCTCCATAGTAAAGTTTTTAAGCTATATTAAATGCAAGGTGATATGCTGATGAAACTCTGATTAGTTCACCCCACTGTATGACCTGCACCAAATGAGCAAGCTGTGCAAGAAATCACARTCCTAAAATGCAGAAAACCTCAGGTGTGCAAGTTAAGGTTGTTCCTATGGGTGCTGGAGTATCCTAACTCGCTCAAGCAGCAGTTAAGTGGCAAATAAACCAAGGTCTCACTGACCTTAGCAGCATTACAAGGCAATCTTCACACAAGGATTGATTGCTCCTAAACAACTTCCCCAATGCACCAGCCATACCTGCATAAAAGCTGGAACAAATACAGTGGTGAATAAAATCCATACTTTTTTTTCTCCCCATCATGAAGCTGCTAGGTGGCCTTATCGGATCTCCCTTTAACACACAAGGCCTAGATATCAGGGTGGTTCACATTCTCACAATGTTCTTCTCAGGCCACTATGGTCTGAAGCATTTTGGGAAAAAAATACCAAAACACAGCAGGTTTTAACCAGAGAGAGAAGAAGGGTCATAATAACCACAGTTTTTACCACCGAGTGATCTGCAGAGATAAAACACTAAAGAATCACCTCTCTGTGAATCACTGATTTAAGTGAGCACAGAATTATTATAAAATCATTCAATAATATCATATCAGTCAGCAGTAACTTCACAGAATAGTAAACATTAATGTGTGAGACAAAACTCCAGGACATATGTCCATAAATGTAATTCCATGGGAAGTAGAAAACAGATAGAGAATATACCTTCCTTCTCACTGATGATACTCAAACTGCAACTGCAGGTATTTCATAATTGGTTTAAATGTATGAATGATATCCATTCCATACAACTGAAATCTTTCCCTTGGATCTTTTAGTTGCAGCCAGTTTACAGAATAACAGGTATTTAGCAGTCCACTGTCCAACTTCTGCGCTAATGAAGAACAGGAGTTAAACATTAAAATTTAGCCTTGTTTATTTTTGTTTGCTCAGCTGCACATGCAATTTAGTAGCCAAATTTGAGAAACAGCCACTAGAGCAGTTTATCACTCTACAGCAATAAATGATAGAACTTCTGCAAAGACAGGATGCAGGCTGAAACCCTTGAATATCCTGCACACAGCAAACTTAAGACGTTGCTCAGACTGTAGGGTAGAATACCATCTTTGTCTGCTGCAGCTTCTTCTAATACAAAGAAAAGTATGGCAGGTGAACTGTAAATTAAGAAATTGCCATCTCTGAGGGAAAAAATAAACAAGAATGAAACAATGAACTGAAAAGTCTAGAATCCTTCCTCAGTCAGAGAAATCATGAGGAAACAGTTAGGAAAAGCAAATTAGCCATGCAAAATGAATGATATGATATGAAATCCATATGCAAAAAAAGAAATTAGGAGAATGACAGTTGGGTGCTACAGAACTACCACTGCGAAAGGAAAAAAAATATTTTTAACAGACAGTATAGCTAACAGATACCTTATGGGAAAAGTCAATGAAATCTAAATAAGTTTTTATTTTTCTCATTTTGAATCTAATCGCAGGGAATTTCTATAACTGAAGTTACCACGAAAGGATAGCCTGACAACAAGGACTATGTTCCAATAAGGTACTGCCCAACCAGGACGAAACCATTCTCTTATCACCTATCTGAGCACCACAAAGGAAAATTTTCCTTTCCCCTTGTCATAACAATAAGTACAGCTCACACCAACTGTCTTGAGAAAAAAGTTTTGCAAAGAACGACAGAAAATGGCTGCAACTTCTTCTCTATCAGCAGTTCAGTTGCTGGCAATGATCGGCAAGGGAGAACAATGAAGGCAACACACACCCCCCAAACTCGCTCAGTGTCACAGAAGCCACTATCAGCAAGTCTCCAGTTAAGCCAATAATCAAGATTACAGCTGTCTTCCCCAGGCTGAAGCCCTCAGCRGAGAACAGCAGTACTGAAAGGGAAGTCTTCCTATTTAAAGCTAAATGGCCAAAGTTGGAGAATTTACATACTGGTTAATTTAGCTCAGCATACTCTGTCACATAATGCTTTTCCTGCACAAAGAACTCCTTTAAATAATTATTCACTGTGTAAACCAGCCTCTTTCTCAAGCTATTCAACCTAGCTACTTTCCCGAATGCCATATCAGTGTGAAGTGTGAGATTGAAGCAGCATAGCAATTGCAACCCTCACAAGAAAAGGAAACAATTTCTTTTATACTTCTGTGCATTAGGGTATAGCAAATCTTGTGTAACAGGAATAATGTTCATGGCATTGGCAAATACTAAATAAACGGCTTTTGCAGTTGCTGAATACCTCCACTTCACTTTGGCATTTAATCAGCCACAAAAGCAGTTTATTGYGCAGTATACTCTGCTACCATGAACATTATCAATTCAGCAAATATTAAAAAATATCATGCAGGTGTCACAGAAATGGGTACTTTAAAAATTATCAACAGCTTTACACTTTCTGTTGCACAAAAAAAGCAAGCTAAATGTTATTGAGAGATATCATTCCATTCTGATTAAAATTAAATGTAAAAGGAGCACATATACATCAGAAACATTTATGCCAAGACAGTGACCTGCTGTGCTGATATTTTCCTCCTTGAAGAGTGAAAGCTTTGGTCTATGAAAATAAGATGTATACTCAAGTGAGTACTATACTGGAGCGCTTTGAATTCTTCACATTCCCAAATCATTTACATTGATTCTATGACTAAATAAAGGAATGGAAATATGTTTCTCTTTTATTATAAATTCTCTCTGTTTTCAGTATAAGTAAATATTTGTGCTCATGGTTTAGGGATTGGTTGCACTGACAACTGAAAGCCTCTATTGATTTGCATCCCTGGCTTGGTAAAAGGAGCCTCTCACTAATCTTTCCCACAGTGCCCTTCCAATACTTTCAGCTCTAACCTGGAAGGACAGCTCTCTCTAGGGCAAGAGGTAATTAAAATCTCATGCTGGCTCACTCCTGAAAAGATTGCTTATTTTCCATTCTCTATCTAAGTTACCATTGTAGATACTGAATATGACRAGAATGTTGTACAGCACGAGCAGATTTCACAAATTTGATTAGTGCACTACGTAAACACTATATCCACTGAAAGTGTGGTAGGCTTGATCTACTCAAGAGGGAAAGCATGCCTTGCTGGGACTCTAATCGGAGCTTAAAGGCACCAGTGTAAAGCATCCCAGATCAGATTCATTCTATTTCCACACAGAAAAACTCTTCAATTATTAAGGGACAATCGCTGCACAAAACTTCACAGTTGTTCTGGCTGTGAAGCTAACATAGTTCTGAGGAGAGGGCACACAGGTGCTTTGTAGATCCCCCTACTTATGAAAGAGCAGGGCAAAACAGGCAAAGGTTTGAAAGCAGGTGCTACTTTGTTCTTCTTGTGTTTTCCTACCACAGGACAGTCACGCAGACCACAACCCAGCTTCAGTGCCACAGCAATGCCCACTGGGTGGTTTCAGAGTCTTACTACTCTGATGTGAACTTGCCATAAAATTTAAGAGAAGGAAACAACTCCACCACTAGTAAACTAATCTAACTGGCAGGTTTGTAAGAAAGCCAGCGGTAAGATGAAATCCCAGTCACTTCCTCTGGTGCTCCCATCTGCGAACAAGCAGAAGGCGAATAATCTGCTAGATGCAGAAGGTCTCATCCATAATCTCTTCAACTATATAGTACAATGAGCTCTACTGCACCTATAACTTTGTTTCAATTCTTTGAAGACATTGTTAAAAAAAAAAAAGGGAATAAAAAGCTAATTGTTTCCTGTTCTTGGCAAGCAAAGGAACTCTTAAGATTTTTAAGGACTCTTAGAACCTTAGAAATCAGAAGTAGGATATTGTTACAGCTATGGAATATCCTAAACGCAGGAACTGTGCAAAGTATTCTCATCTCATCAGACATTTATGGCATTTGGTGGTGGGGGGAGGCCTACATCCCAGATATTATGATAGCTATTAAATTAAGCAAAACTAGGTAAAATAAAATACTAGATAACTAGAAGAATTTATGTCGGTACTGGCAAAGGATACCAATACTCAGTACACTGAGGAGGGAATTTTTACTACAGGACAGACATTCAGATGAGAGTATATTTGGAAAGGCACACACATAAGCCACTTTTCTCAATTAAATGCTGCCACCTCTAATTACTTTTAAAATTTTAACCTAAATATTGGAAATCAAGAAAAATGAACAGAAAAACTGAGCCATGGTAAAAAATACATCCCAACTTCAGCATCTTTGTCAGAAATTAGTCTTAACAGACCAAATCGACAATGTCTCCAGGTAGAAAAAACAAGCCTGAGACTGCAAGAGCAGCAGTGACACAAAATATGACCACCACTCATTCAGGAGGGTTGTACAATGTAGACATTTAAGGGCTTTTAATGTTAATGATAGACCGGAGAAGAAAAAACAAAGCATTTGTACTCTTTGGTGAGATGGCAAAATCTTAAAAAAAGAAAAAGAAAAAAAAAAGGAAAAAGCATTGTTATACTGAAATTGAATTATTACCGAATGAAAACTGCACTGCCAGATTTCTGGTCACAGAAGAAAGAAATGATCAAACTGACTTTCAGCATGGGTAGATTCCTTAAGTTTGGAGCAGAGGAAGAGGCAATAAAATTACGACCAAGCCCACACCTCTGATCTCAAGAAAGACATCCAGTAAAGAATGACAAGACCTCTAATAACTCATTGGCTTTTTAAAATTGGGATTGAGTGTTGACTGCACTTGGAGAAAGAAAGAAAAAATATGGGTAAGGTATAAAATTATTATGCCATTATCACATTAACTGAAGCATTAAAGGTTGCAGTGACTTCTTTTTTGTGCTCAAATAGAGTTGAAGCCAATGTGTAAAAGCTCATGTAATAAAATGTGGATACGTGTGTAAGCACATCATTGAACTAGGGCCACTGTTTACTCACTATTAATTCTCTTGGTAAATCCGTAAAAAAAGTCTTACTGTAAATTGTCGTGGATATTAAGATATATCTACAAAGACATAGAGTGGAAAGTGGATAGCCCAAACCTGTAAGAAGCACTGTGGTAATTCATCACAATTACTAGTGGTCGATCATTATTAATTCTTACAGGGAGCATTGTACGCATTCTAGGCTCATTTGCTATCAATGTGGAGGTAACATGCAATACCTCAGATATTAAAACATAATTTAAAGAACTCAAGAATTTTTTATCTAATGGTGAATAGCTTTTGTCATAGCTTAAAATTGTGTGTGAACGAACGAAAAAAAACCAGCATTGGTTTACTGCTTAAATTCATATCCTCAGACTATTTAGACTGCATTGGTAACACCACTTTATGTTTACCTTTTGAAAATACAGTGTATACCAAAAATAATAAATCTAACAGATGAACTTCAATCTTATGCAAATGTCCTTTGTTTTGTGCTCTGGTGAGCAAGTTACTGTACCAATACTTTTGGCATTAGTACAAGACTGAATCCATGGAAGCATGTGTGTATTTACACAAAAGAGGCTTCTAAGCTACAAAAATCCCTCTTGTTTGGTTACACTAATTTCCCTCGAATGAAGTTTGTATGCAAGCCAAAACAATGGTAGTTATCCTGTCCTCTAGAGTTCATTCCCAACAGAACGATGTGAATAATTGAAAACTTCCTAGGTAGTCCTGTAAGATTATTCTTTCCTAAATCAGGAGAATCAAAATGCTATTTTTCCCTCATTAGCTATTAAAAAAATCTGTTAATTATATAAAAGTTTTAATTACATAAAAATTCTTGTTACTTCTTAGCATTTCAATGAAGTCTTCAAATTTGGGGGAAGGTAGTAGTTCATTTTCTGATCTGATTAGGAAGTTAAAAGTAAACATTCAAGTGTAATATTCAAAATATGTCAGGTGCATAAGGAAAAAAATGAAGTGGAGTATAATGCCAAGAGGCTGGTGTAAAGAAAAACTGGAAAGGAAGCTAATGGTTTTGAGCCAAAGGACAGACACTAATTATTTAACTACCCCTGCAGCAATGAAATCTGTTGGCTCAGCTAGTAGATGTCTCTCTTAAATACACAGTAGCTACAAGAAAAAACTGTAAAAGCCATAAGGCAATAAAATTTTTTCCTACCTTGATCGAATGTGGTCCCAACACTTCTGCATCAGGTGGCAGGACACCAGCAGGTCTTGATGGTCTAGTGGTAACTTCTGACCACATACTGCTGTTAGTGCCTCCATGAAGAGTACTCATCAGTATTCTGTACTCAAATTTCTGCCAAGGGCTCAGAGCACTACTCTGGTCAATATAGCTCATAGAATGACTGAGAGGGAGAGTCACCAGAGTTGATATTTGTTCTGTACCTTTAACTCTCCTTTCTATTGTAAGGTTTTCCACCAAACCATTTGGACGAGCAGGTTGCTGCCATGATATGACCACAGATGTTGGTGTATCAGAATACAGCTCTGGGGCAGAAATACCTTCAGGTGCATCTGGAGGAGTCCGTATTTCTGGGGTCTTGGGTGAAAGAGAGCATCCTTTAGAGGTGCATCCTTCTACCTGAAATACATAGACAGTGTAAGGATGCAAGTCTTGTACAGTGCAATTAGACCTAGTTCCTAGCACTGTAGCATGCAGTTGGCCATTTTGGTAAATATTATAATGAGTGATAATGCCATTTTGCTTTAAAGGATGCTGCCAAATGATGCTTGCTGCCCTTGATGTGACATTCAACAGAAGTGGCGGATCTATAGGTCCAGGCTCTGTAACAGAAAAAAAGAAAAGGAAATTTACTAAAGTTCTGTGATTTGTAAAAGTTAGCATAAGCAGATGGTACCTATCAAAAGAGTTTCAAAATGACAAAAGAAGTTCAAATCTACCAAACAGCCTATTTCCTCACAAACTGTAGGCCCAGCTATTTAAGGGATGAATATGGCTATCTCTCAAAGGCAAGCTGCTCTTTAGGCACACCTTCCCTACTCCCAACCTTCCTTCCTTCCTCTTTCTCTGCGTCTTTTTTCCTCATGTGTCTCAGTAGTGTCCTACTGATGCCATTAGCATGTGGAGAAAGCGTAAGGGTAAGTATCAATATAGAACTGCAGTTCTAGCTTTTGTTGACATTTTTCTAGAGCACTAGCTACAAATTGCAACCAACGGCACAATCATAACAAAGTATTTTGCAGCTCAGTAAGCCCCTATTGCATCTCGCATTATATATTCAATATTTTACTTCATTCTGTTTATAATTCTAATCCATTTTTTGCAATTTATCTACTCCCTGTTAATATTATAGGTGATTTTTTACTGTGACTGTGACAGAAGCTGCCGATTTAGCTCTTTCACCTACTGATAAATAAACAATGCACAGATCTGACCTTTAGGTTAACAGGTTTTATGCTTGCTCCACTCAGCACTCTAACTGATTCAATTATCATAAAGGTTCAGGAGCTTCTATGAATACTGAAAAAGACCGACCATATGCCTGCATAGGTGTTGTGGAACAGCAAATACTCTGCAGCCCTCCAGAGAAATTCCTTAATTGTAAATAATTTCACCATGCGACACAATCAAGTCACCTTGAATGCAAAACCCTCAGCCTGTGGAGGCAAAGTGTTATTTAAGCTTTACTGGGCTGCGTTAAATTCTGCAATTTGAAGGGCTGTTAAGTTTTTCAATTGAAATTTCATTTAAAATGCAGGTGCTTTTTATTATATTGAGGCTTTACTGCTCTCTAGGTACAAGCAAGAACATGGTGCAATAACACAAATCTGGCTCAATCACTGATCAGTAACAGCTGTAATTCCAGAACATTTAGCATTCTTATAAACCACGTCCTGAAATCTATAAATTGCTACAGCAGATCAAGAAAATACTATATTCTCCCTATTCTGCCCATAGCAATTTTGACATTTATGAGATTTTTCTGTGAACATTACATTTTATTGAAATCTTAAAAAAAGATATACTTGGATTTAGTAATTGTTTAAAATAGCTTTAGGTTTGGCGGTTTTAGGGAGGTAAGTTTCAAATATCAAGGGTTGAAAATTTAAAATTCATCAGTGACTGTGTGTATGCTAAGACTCCATGACACATATCAAAGCATATGCTGAATTCCACARTAATTAACAACACTATCATTGAATTCCTAGTGAAGTGCTATTGCTGTCCAAACCATAAGGAACAATATCTCCATAAGAAGAAATATTTACTTCACCAGAAATTAAAGTAATTCCTGCTAATTTTTAAGTAAAAASAGAGAGAGAGAGAGAGAAATAGGAACCTTAGAAAACAAATCCAGCACAAAGAATGGTTCTTTCTCTATTTTAGAATAACAGCTGAAGCAGTCAGAATTTCTGATTCTCCTCCCACATACAGAAAGAGGTAAATTAGGATTATTTCACTGAAGTCTGTGGAAATAGAGTGATGCAAAATTGGTATAGTAAGCTTTTTTTATTTTTTGCCTTTAAATTTGGAAAATTAAAAGTGTTTTTCATTATATGATGCATTACAAAGCAACTCCATAAAACTCATCCATATCAGATATTCTGTTCTACTCACAGTAATAACAAGGATAGAGTTCTATACTAATGCTTGTGCACTCTAGAATTAATTTAGATCTTTGAATACACAAATAAAAAAAATTATCTGCAGTAAAGAGCAATCCAATTCTATTTGCATGTATACTTGGGCAAACCAATTATGTCATAAACTGGAACAAAATTTGGCCCATTATTTAGCCTGAGAGACGGAGGGGTGGGGGTGTAAATCTGAACTAGGTATTCTCTAGAGTGAAAATTTTGCCAGATAGGAGGGAAGGAGAAAAATCCCTTTTGGAACTGAAGACCTTGAAAATCAAATTCTAGTTTAATTGGGGGGTCGGAGCAATTTGAAATATATAATATTTACCACTGAGCTACATACTAGCATTTTATCTAATTATACCTCATATATGAGCTATCATACTGTGAGCTTCTGCAGGAGGAAAAGGAAAAAAAAAAACCCCAGCAATCAAGCCATTTGTTGAGAGGGGATGGATAAGCCTTTTTATTCCTACTGTGAATAAGTTGCTGGCATTATAGGCAACACATTCATGATAATTAGTTGAACCTGTGCTTCAAACCCCCACAGAGTTTAGATGTATTCCTTAAAGACAATCTGTTGTAATGTATTGGAGGAAGTGTCAAACTTTAACTTTGGGTCCCCCTACTATCCCTCCCTCAAAAAAGCGTATTTTGGTAGCTAGCATACCTTCCCATACATTCCCTACTGYCCTTTTAAAAGAGAGACTTTTAAGACTCTCTCAATTCAAACAAGGCATTTGAGAGATGCTTAATTGGCCCCACTGGATGGGAAAGCATTAAATCCTGGTCCCCAACACTCATTCAGTGTAGCTTCTTTTTAAATGGCAAGCAGAATCATCTAATTCTATACACAAATCAACTAGCACGATACTGCTTGGTTGAAAGGGTCACCACAATTATGTAAAACATGAGTATTAACTATAATTGGGATAGTTTGCTAATACAATAAAAAGCTCTGAACATGAGAAAAGTTATGCTCACAGCAGTAGCTATCACTTTCTAAAGTAAGAATTCATGGATGAAATGACATGAAAAAGATGGTTATAAAATTTTAATGGAATGATAAAAGGTAAAAGTCAGCCTCTCAGCTGAATTCTTAAAATCCCTATATATCACAATCAGCTCCTTAACTGTAAAATCAATGTGGAGTATAACATGTTGTCAATGTGGTTGTCACTGGAGGAAAGACTGCTAAGTATGACAGCTACAGAGCTCAGCCTGACAATTATGAAAATAAAATCATAAAGCTTTTTACATGGATGCAACTGTTTATAGAAGTAACTACTGAACATGGGAACTGTGGGCATCTTTTTCCTTAAGATTCTTGGTTCGTATTTCAAACCATTTCATTACAGTATTAATACTGGAAGGTAGTTTAATTTTGGCAAATGAAATTATCTTTTATGGCAGGCTATTTTGTTCATCTGCTTCAAAAGTTCAGACTCTACTTAAAATGAAGGTACAAAATTGTCATTAATCTTTTTTAATTCCCTGACTAGAACCACACACATTTGTTTACTTATTGTACCGATCCAGGGTGCAGAGGGACATATACTCTCAAGAAGATATTTTGGAGGAATCTATACTTTCATTAATACACCGAGACATGTACCTGGATTACTGCCCTTTAAAGCTAATGAGAAATACCTGATTTGCAGGGAAACTCACTCACTAAGCAGAACAGACATTCTGTGCCTTTTATTCTTGAATCATTTACTCTTTTCAGGAACATGGGCAATGAAATTATACATATTAACAAAAGGTAGTGTCTTTCATAAACTACTGACTGTACCCAGCAGAAAATCCAAGTTGTGTAGCTCTGGTCACAAGGGATAACAGGACTCTTTCATCATATCAGATCATAGAACTCAAAAGTCATTAAGCTGTTCATACAATTACATGCAGTCTGTATGAACTCCTTCAAATATGTATTGAAAGCCATCTTCAAAGTATTAAGATTTTTTGCCCCCTACTACTCTGACAGGATGTTGGTTCCCGAGCCTCTGCCCAGCATTTAAGAAACTTCTAATTCCTAATGTATAGACAGGTCTGGGCAGTTTGTACTATTTATCATGTGCCATGATATTACTTCAGTTTAATTTGTTCTTCTCTCCTTCTGGTATTCACCCAGCCATATATTTCACATGACTTTCTATTCCCTTTTTCACCTCAGCGGGTTTCATCTTCTCTTGCTCCAGTTTCCATTTATTTTTCTTGATCACAGGTGTCCAGATTCCCATCAAATAACTACGGATTAGGTCGTATGCCTAAATTATATGGACCTAGCTTACATGCCTATATTAGGAGACTGGTCTTCTCAGACACCCAATACAATCAGCAGAGGAAGCAAGTTCTTCCAAAAGATGAGGAAAATTGCAGCATCTATTCTCTGTCCTGAATTGCCCTATGGAGGAACCTGTCTCTCTCTATTGACTACGTAGAGAAACTTAAACAGAATAGGCTTCCTCACCCTGGTACCAAAGCTTTGCGGTGTGAATGCCAGAGGAGCACGGAACAGCAGTCTGTACAATAGCAATAATACTTCCTTATTTCTTCAGGAAATAGCTCAGCTGATACATTGCACCATCTCATTTACCTTTTTCTTGGTTGTATTCTCTAGCAACTCCCACAGGTAATGATCTCAAGCCACCACTGYGTATTGTGTACTTTTGACATTACTGTCAACAAACAGGGGACTGGCCTATAGCCTCTTTATAAATGAGAGAGATGGACTCGCAATCACATTATCTAAGAAAAAAACAAAAATTAGTCTGCCTGATAGGCAAGTCACAAAAACCCTCTCTCTCAAATAGTGCAAGCCACGCACTTAAAAAGGCCTTCAGTAAGAATTCTGCATACTGGAAGTGTACACTAGCCCAAGGCAATAAAATGTAGTCAACTGAAAGAGAACAGGATGATGATTGAAGGTGCAYGTAGGTCATTGGACTGCAAACAGTTTCTGCAATATTCAGAAGACAAGAATGGGAAGCTTTTTTCTAAAGTAACAATTTTTGGTAGCTTATAACTTGTTCAAATCAAGATAGATTTTCTTAGACAAAAGAAAAAGTACCTTTCTGATTTTGGAACTATCCCTGCCATCAAATATTACTTCTGGTGGAAACCTGCCAGCCAGTACAATTTTACCAACCTTAAAGTTACACCATAAGAATGCTGCAACTGGCATAGGACCAGCTTCAGAAAACTATAACCAATTTCTTTGCAGCTTCCTTCCTAGGTTGTTCAAAGCCTTACCATGACAAAGGAGAAAACTTATTTAATACCTTAATTTTTATATCTGGAAAATTTTATTTTATTTCTGAATGCAACACATGAAATTCTGCTCTCATTTCAATGGTATATACTGATCTCTCAGTTCAGTGGTGATTATATTGATTGCAACAGAGTACTTTAAATTTACACTCAAGTTACTGAAAGCAAAATCTAATCCAGAAATTCATCAGCTGTTTGTATTTGTCTGGCAGCAAATAGTCTGATACTATACTGACCAAGATCGCTGGAACAAACATCTTTTATTAACACATGTTGAACAGGTTTTAAAAATAGTCATAGGATATGTACATTATTGTTATCCGGCACTGGCAGGTTAGACTTTAAAAAAATGCATTGACTCAGTTACTAGCATCATGCTCATGTAAATGTAAATATTTGAAAATCTGTAAAAATTTTTCCAGTACGTTTTCTTGCATTAAAAAAAATATCCCCAAACCTACTAATCTTTATAGTAAAACATTCTATTATCAGATACAGCTGATTTTTATGGCAGCATTTGCTAATTTTTCCTTAATGTTTCCTAATTTCCTCCCAGTTTGCTAAATATTCATCATAAATAAAATATCCTGTACGATAGACAATGTATTGTGAAATTGTCAGCTTGGATTAGTATACTCTGTTGACTTTTAAACAGGATGTGTTGATTTACATCTATTGCTCTCAGGTGCATGTGCACATACACATACTCATGTATATATTTTATTCCTGCAGATATTTTATGCTTTGGTGAAACAAGAGAGACATAGATTCACTGTGTAAAATTCTATAGGAACATGGGTACACACATATATTTCACCAGAATAAGAGATATGGGAAATTTCCACTGTCAAATTGTACTTTAAAAAGTCAAAGTGTATTGGTTAGCAGGGCCAGGAATTAAGTGTAGTTCTGCAACAAGCTGTCAGTATAGGCAGTTTTACAAGAAATATATTGAAGCCTTGACAGAAATGCCACTTATACCCAATGTGAATCATCCAGTTTTGAGCAACTGAGTTGAACATCCTTTCACAGATGGCAGCCCTCCACAATGACACCAAAACCAGCGTCTTCTGTCACCACGGAAAGTTTTGTTGGTAAATTACAAGAGTTGTTGGATACTAGACACACATCGGCACATATTCTTTATTGGTATCAATACAAATGGAATAGGATGTTTTAGGAAAAATCATTTTCCCCAAGGAGACATGGAGTTTATAACTGAAATACAGAAGTTTGTTTTAAGCTAAGGAACAAGATGCAGCATCACAGCTGAAAAGGCAAAGGGATTGTTAATCTCAAAATATTTGAACTGAGTAAATTCTGCAGAGGCATTATATTAATTTTCTCTTGTTCTTAGATTTTCTTTGGCCATATCTACCTCCTGTACTGACTTCAGGTATTTATACAGTCAGGTTTTGCAGAGGGTAAAATTTCACGCCAGTGCACAAAGGCCATCCAAGTTCTATGCAGCAGGTAACTTTTACATATATATATATACAAGGAGGACTGTATTGGAATGCATATCCTGTACAGGCCTCCCGCCCTGTACCTAATTCCCAAAAAGAAAATTTGAAAATTCTACATCTACTACTTTGTACAAAAATTAATTTTTACATTTACTAATGAGTGATGCCTTCTAAATATTCTTCTGTGCTCCTCCTATCTAAGAAGGAAACAACACTGAATTATCTGACCAGAGCTAAATAACCACTGATGTTTCAACAAAATAGTTGGACTAGTTGCAGTCAGACCATTAATATTAAACAAGTTTAGTATTATTATATCCATTTTTGATTAAAAAAACAAAAACCAAAAACAATTACAATAAAGGAATTGAATCTCAACAAAGATTTTCACAGGTAGATAACAGGTCCCCAGTATGTAGAGACCAACTTCAGAACTTACTTTTATTCATAAGCATAGCTAATGTATCCATAGAAGCATTTGTATTTATCAGATAAATTTCTGTTGTGAATCACTTGCTCAGCTTTAAACAAAAACTGTATTCCAGTTGTGGGAACTTTCTTTAGGAAACATCCAGAAAAAGAGTTTGACAGCTATCCATTTAGGAAAAGAACTAAAACTGAGCTGAATCACAGCACTGAATAATTGCTACAACAATTGCTTATGAACACCAGGTTAAATGCAGAGTCCCAAATACAGATCTCATATCAGCATAGAAGAAAGAGTAACAGCACAACACACTTTGCTGTGAATGCAGTGCAAGTAGGCTAGTAATGAAACCAGGAAGTTAGGATTTGGGATTTTTATCACAAAAAACAAACACCTTTTCCTCCTCAGAATTTCTTGCTCTCTTATTAAACAAGATGTGACAGGAAAAATCTCTTTATAAAATATTTCAATTGCTCTAAAATCTAGTACAATCGGGTCACTGCAGATTTATAAAAAACAGACCAACAAAGATTTTATTTGAAAACAACAGCTTTTTCCAAAAAGGGTGTTATTAGGTATCCTGTTACAGTGTAAGAGAAAAGTAATAGCTAGGTTTCTAAAAAAATAGCTGAATATTATGTACTTCATGTACAGTAAGTTTCAGTTTTGTCATCAGTTTTTGCTTAAACACCACACTAGGTGCAAATTGCTAGACTGTCAACTGAAATGGCTGTACCTATATGCTGACAGCTGTATGTTAAATTAAAGGACTGTTGAACAAATATAAGTGGAGCATGCAGAACAGAGATATTAATGAAGAAGATGATGGGCCTGGCAATGACAAACTGAATTTTAGACCTGTAAATCACTAATTTGAATTAGCACAGATCAGTTGTAATGAAAACTTCTTTTCAAGTGTGGTACAGCTTAGGTAGTCTCAGCACAGAAATAAGACAACTGTCATATACTAAGAACTTCATCTTATTTTCTCTGGTATGTCTGAAATCAGAATCAAGTCTTTGTATATAAAGGGATACCATTCAAAAAGCTGTAAGTATATCTTAACCTAACTATATATGAAAACATATGCATGGAGGGGTATAGTATAAAGAAATTAGATACTTATTCCCCAAATACATATTTAAATGCACTTGTTTAATGAAAATCTCAGATAACTGATACTTGATATTCAGGAAGGAAATGCATTATTGCTATGTAACTGAGAAAGCTAGATAACCAAAAGAAATTATATGCAGTGGCAGCTGAAATGTTATTTATATTTCTGCTAAAGGGAGTTAAATAAAATTGGACTGCTTACTGTCTTCTGCTGTAGTCATTGAAGCCCAGTTGCTATAAGCATTGCCATAACCATTGGAAGCAACCACTCTCATCTCATACTCAGTGTATGGCTGCAGATCTCTGACCCTGTGCTGTAAGGAAGCAGTAGGGCTGGAAAGCAACCTGCAAAGAAAAGCAGTATAAGTTACAGTGCTGAACATGCCAACAGTGAAAGAAACACTAACACATTATATGTCTTACAAACAAACCCAGCCACCCTAAAGGTGAGCCATATTCGAGATCATAGCATTTCTCTTGCTTAACAGTTTACAGTGGCCTTGTTATGGTCCGCGTACTCTAGAATGTCACCAGCAGAATGCCTCGGCCTCATCTGGAGTCGGTAGCTGGGCAAGCCTGGGGCATTGTTACGAACTGGTGTAGACCAGGCAACCTGAAGACTGGTCGGAGTGGCAGATGAAAGCCTTGGAGGCATCACGCCATCTGGAGCTGTCGAAAAACACAGATGAATTAGAGCAGAGAAAACCATGGAGAACATATGCTGGATGGAAACAAAATGCTCCATATACTGGAAAAAATGTTCCTCAGGATCAACAGCAATGTTAACACGGTCCATTTAGTTTAACATTTTCACTACTGAGCTATGATATTTCCTTATTTTCATCTTTGCAATACAGTTACATGAATATCATTTTGCTAAAAGCAAACCCCCAAACACCAAAAGGAATTCAGAAGCAACATATTCTCTACCACCTGTTCATATATTATCTACTTCTCCTACTGCCCAGTTCTGCCACCCTCAGAAGTTAAAGAACTGCTCACAGAAATGTTTCCCCAAAAGAGTAACATTGATCAGATCTTTTTTCATTCCTATACCTTCTCACTCTTATACATTAACAATAATTTTTAAAAAAAGAGCAGAAATTTTAAGGAAAAAAATTCTTTTGATAAAAATCAAAATGGATTCATTCAAGTCTCAGTCTCTAGCCCACTGTTTTGTTAAGGAAATTAATTTTTATAAAGCCCAGGAACTCCAGATCAAAATCTATCACTAGTGATACTACCAATGACCTTTAACTGCTGCACATATCACTGCATGCAGTAAAAAGAACTATGCTGTTTCACACCTGTGAGTTTATGGCTTCATATGTTTTTCTTAAAAAAAAATCTGTTGGAGAAACTTTCTGGAAATAAACAAACCTGAAATTTTTATATGTGATGTATGTCACTGCAATTTTTTCCAGAAAGTTAAAACACTGGAAAGTTACTACCTTTGTCATTTAAACTTGTCTAGTGTTTTTGTTTTTCATTGTCCAGTAGTCACTCTTTGCTCCTTTCTTTGGTCATTCCAACAGAAATTTTTTTGTTGCTGTTATTGTCTTCTTTCTCTACATTGCAAACCAGTCTCACAGATCTGCTACTTAAGGCATAGTTGTAAGGCAAGCTATGGCTCAGTACACTTGCAGGACAGTGTGCTGACTGAAGAACTGCACCGAAGAGCCAAATTTACTAATCTGGACAGATGAGTGAACAGTAGTTTATCTAAGTTTTATAATCTTGATTTAGCACATGAATATGTATGTGTTACTAAGGGGGAAGGAACAGACTTTGTGAGAGACTGTCTGAATCATTCTCTCCCTGAAAAAGATGAAAGGATGGCACTGACTCTCAAGAAAAAACAGTCATCAGTCATATACAAACGCTTTTATTTATGCTGAGATACATACACACACAGAGGCATAAACTAGCACCTGGCTGTATTACTCTCATTATACATACCCATGACTGGGGAAATTTATAGTTCTTCAGTTCCAGCTGCAAGTCATGTTACGCAGAAAGGGAGAAGACATGGCTTGCTCCAATCTGGATATTCTTACTCCTTTTCCTCTAAGTTCAAGGTCCACCAGTCCTCATAAGATAGTTTTTACTAAAAGCTGGCTGCTGGGCTCCCTGAGTTACTACCAGACTTTTACTTATGAGAATTGGCCGTTAGCCCTGCAACCTCTCCTTGTCTTCTCAAGACATGAAGAAGTGGGATGAGATCTCCAGCCTCCATCCCTTGCTCCCTCCCCCCTTCCCTCTGTTACCATGAAAAAGGCAACATGAAATTGTTGGGCCTTAGCCAGACTGGCCGTCTTTGGAAGCTCCCTTCTATTGCAGCTACCTAGACCTAGGTAATGACTCTGGTGAGTCCCAAGCAAACTTTTAAACTTCCTGCTTCCAAATTCAGAAGATGGCTGAGCCTAAGGTAATTTGTGGCATACAAATCTGTTGCCAGCACCTTCAAGGCTAATCAAAAACCTGTGAGCGCCTCAGCTCAGAGGGAACAAGGTAGAAGAATATTTAGTCGGAACAGCCCCCTACATCGCTGCAGCTGAGCCACCAAACATCTGCACATCAAATGCCTCTATATGTGAATTAAATCACACTCAGAGTAAAATGGAGAACATACATTTACTCCACTTTACATTGCTCTATTTAGCAACAACACAACTAAGGTTAGCGTTAGGTCTTGCAATAGGGGGATTTAAATCTTATGGATGTAAAGTACAGTACTTGCAGATAATTATGAACTATTTTGGCATCTCTTTAAAAAGGGATTCCTAAAGTTGATAGCATGCAAGCTCTGCCAGCACAAGTAAGATGGCATTATAATTGTAAAAACCTTTATTATAGAGTTTTAAAGTGTTTTCACAAGCTGATACAAGTGGAAAGACTTAATATCCCTTCAAAACAGGGTACTACTTCATTCAAAATTGAACTGTGTCTGAAGCTTAAAATGCATCAATTGTTTAAGTGGACACAGAAATTCTGCAGAGCAGAAAAGCTAAATCTAAAAATGAATCTAATTAGCTGAGCTATAACTTGGCCAGGAAGCCAAAGTTCACATTGTTATTGAAGAGACAGTGTGAGCAACTCACTGAGGACGCAAAAGTGTTAAATTTATTTCCAGTTCTGTCAGGACACATCAGTTCACCTTTGTCTTTCATTTCTCAATATGTTAAATGGAGATAACAATACTTATCCTCCTTTGTAAAGCTCTCTGAGATCCACAAAATAAGACCTCTGATTAAGCTTTATGTACGTATAGTGGTGGTTATTATAGGGATATAGGAATGTTCATCAAGAAACAAAGATGTAGCTGTCTAAATGTCAATAACAATTCATAGTGTAGATGTTATTTTAATAGTGTAGGTAATCACACCTAAATGTTCAAATCTCTTCTACCAACAAAAACACAACATAAGGAAGAGTAGAAAATTTGGAAAAATCTCTCCTATAAAAGTCAGTTGACCTGTAAAACAAGCCTACCCCACTACTTTCACACCAACATGTTAGAATATACAGCAAATTTATCTAAAATATTTCCTGTAGTTTGCAAAGAATGTTATTAATATGCACTTCCAAAAGAATGGGACAATGGGGCAGGACTGTACAATGATGAAATTTTTGAGTCTCTGCTGAGTCATAATGAGAAAAGTGCTCTGTAAAACTAATCACATTTTGATCATTAAAACACAGAGCACTTCCCCCCAAAACTGGCATTTCTAAATTGCATACAAAACATCCTTTGATTATTTCAGACATTCATCATCATCAAGGTCTTCAGTGTAGTATTTCCCTCAGCTTAACCCTTTTTATCCAACCCATATTCCCAAGAGACTCCTTACTATCCAAGTAATAACTGGCAACCAGCAATAATTCTACTGCAAATTTCTCAACAGAAGAGCCATGTATCTATCAGCTTGATATATCGCCTTTAAGATGCAATGTTGCTCAAAAAGCTCTCCTCAAGCTTTAATATGACCCTCAGGGGGCAACAACTCCACTTGCAACCTACTGAATCAACACCTAGCCCAGTAAATCCTCACTTAGCCAGGGTAGAAAGTCATGCTTTATCTATGAAGAGACTACAAAGGCTGAATAAAACACTTAACCAGATGTCAATTTTAAACAAAGGATTAATTAATAAACAATCCTACAAAAGAACAAAAATTGAAGATCGTTTCAAGTTCACACTAATATATTATATTCTAGGTACTCAGGTACATGCAGATGAGTCAAGAAAGACTTGATCCCTGCTCTTCCACTAACAAGCTTTGAAAACAGTCTTTGAAAACTGTTTTAATTTCTTGCCTCAGTTTCCTCATCTTAAACAACAGATGCTGTATTCGTCAGTTTTGTAAGGATTTGGCTATTTTAGGACCACAAGCATTATGTTAAATGCTTGCATTTAAATGTTTCCTCCACGTTAAAAAGACTACTTTTTTGAGAGATATTGACTATACTTACCATAAGAATATACCTGAAATTTAAATTATCTGAAAGTAGAAGACTTTAAGAGTATTAAGAGTGAATTATCATTAGGACAACAAATTATTATTTAGTGTTAAAAATGTCTGCATTATTGCTCTTTAAGGAAAGCTAGAAAAAAATGATTTGATACCTATCAAATTGGCATAAACTCACAGCACCTTTGGTGAAGCAACACCGCTTTTAACAGTCATCAGGTATGCATTGGCCCTGCTGTATCCATAATAACTGCAGAAAGGCAACTAGAAGAGTCTGCAACTATGCAAATGTCACTCTACAGTTTGCCACATCTGCATGTGCAAAATATTTAGCACAGATGATGCGTTTGCATCTTATCTAAATATTTTTCAAACCCATGTGTATGCAAATGATAACTGCAGACATTTAACTACAGAGGAAGGAAAATTGGCTCTTCAGTTTGTGCTGTAACAGCAAGGAACAGCTTCAGTAAGCCTGCCTTTAGATGAATGTCTCGTTCAGTCATGCCCACTCTCATCCTTTTCCAGGTTCAATTCACAAATCCCATTTCATTATCTTATTGCATTGGTTGTTTAGATACTCCTGATTCATTTTCTGTTTTAGGTGCCCATACTGAGATCATCTCATTATGGCACTTTTTATGGCAATATGTTCTGCACCTTGACATTTGTTTCTCCTGATTTTCTCAAGTATGCCTGTTATCTAGCCGTTTGGTCAGTCCAAATAATTCCAGTCATTGCACTCTCCATAATTTTCAATATGGACATTGTGTTTTTGTTTCATTTAACTGAAAGACAGGCCATGTTGCTGGGTCATATGTCATCACTAGAAGGGCATGCAACCTTTATCCGTTGGCAAAGCAGAAGATTGCTTTTTTGTTTCTTATCTTCACAGGCTCATTGACGTTTACTCTGCTTTTTTAACCTTCTTTTCCCCGCCATCTCACCTATTCAATGCACAGTGAATGCACACAGTAGCTAATGATTTTTCATTTAACGTATGTATTCAACCACCTTGTTTTCCACCTGCTCAATGTGTAACAATTGCATAGATTATTCTTGGATCTTCCTCTTAATTTTGTAACTCCGACAATATATGTTTTCAGTTACAGATACGTCTACACCTAATAATATATCTACCCGGAAGAAACACAGCCCTAGTGTTAGTCTTCTATTATACACCCTTGTTCAACACACATCCACACACTTTTTATCATATGATATGCAAGGTCCACGGAGGCCTTCTTGCCTGCCTCCCTCTGGCATATGCAGCTGGGAAAGAAAGGGAAGCTGCAGTACAGGAAAAAGCAACTAATGAGACATAAAGCAGTGGCTTAAAGCCCCCTTAAACCTCCCAGTAAATCCACACCTATTCACACCCAATGTTCTTAAAATTTTCCTTCCAGTTGTATAACGTAAATAAGGTACAGAAATATCTCATTCTCTCTTCATGATCTATCCTGTTTTATAGATCTGATCTCTGTCATAATAATAATTTCATTTGAAAAGGAGTTGCTTTGCAGACCTGTTCACTTTTTAATCCTTAATGCTACTTATAGCAGTAACACACAGCATCACTTGGAAAAACTAAAATACAAAGCTTGAAAAATCTAAGATTTATCTTTATCTGAATTCAGTGTGTAAGCTTTAACTATGAACTTTCCCCCACTTGCACTATTTGGCATTCCAAGCTGCACAGTACAATTTTAGTAGGGCCCTGAAAATCAGCTCAGGCTTTACACAGTGGCCTGGAGACCTGAAGTTTAAAACAATCCTCTTATGAAATCCCAGAGAGGACTTGCATATTCCTTATCAATACTGCTCTAAAGAAAACGAAACTTAGACCTCCCTCTCCTTTTAACAAACTTTTCTGCACATACATCTGCAATCAGGATATGGGTCTCATGTAAAAATAAGTGAAAGACACGCCCCTTTCCAAGGTGTTATCTTTTACTGAAGTCGACACTATAAAAATATCTGGTACATTTGTCTCATTTACCTTACGGCCATATAACAAGAAGTAACCTGCCTTTCTTCCCTCATGCTAGACAGAAGTTTATCTATGTTACTCAGCAAGAACTTTGCTAAACTCTAAAAGCCACAAAAGAATGCCAATAAGCAATTAGCTGAATGATTAATGATTATAATACCTGTAATAAAGATATTGGATGGAATTTATAACTGTCTAGTAAAACCAATTATTCACCAGGCTGTTTAAAAAGATGCCTAGCCAATAACTGTCATATCACAGAATTAATTTAAAAAAAAAAGGCCATGAGGAAAAAACATACAGATTGGTATTAAAAACATCAGGAAGAAATCAGTGTTAAACAAAACTCCTGTGGGTAAATTGTGACTGTAGTCATTTAGGGAATAAAATACCTCTGTGAAGTAGCTTTGAGAAACTATCAGATCTTCCTTACACATGCAGCATAACTGTCATTTTTCACTTACTTAGGGCAACAGATGTGGCAAGAGGGGAGGGAACAAGATTCTGTCCATATTTTTGTGATATCTTCAGCTTTCTGCATGAAGCAGCTGTAAAGGATGATACTTTTTGCTTTTTTGCCCTTTTTTGTTTGAAAAAGCAGAAAGTGAGAGAATTTGAAAACATCTTCAAAATCGTGCAGCTTCTCTTATAATTGATATCTAGAGGTAGAGAACTATGGCCAGAGGCAGGCATACTAATGGATCATATTGATGTAAACACTAGCACCTCTCACCTCTGGTGAGACACTCACAGAGAGTTGGCGAGGAGACACCTGGATAAATTGAGATTACTTTCTTAATGCTGATGGTATAATTTCAAAGAACTGCAGGCTGGCTTTTAAGCTTTCTTCCTTCATGGTTGAAACTAACCATTTCTTATGTAGCTATAATCCCTGCAGCTAAGAGGTTGTCACAACCACAGCAATAACCACAGATGATTATTGAGGGAGACTTCATCCATTCCATCAACCGTCATTTGAAGTGCAATTCAGGAAACTGAGTCTCCACAAACAGAGAGGAAAATCTATCACATGAATCAGATGGAGGACACTAATCAAGGATTTCATTTAATCTTCAGTGGTCATGTCTTAATAATTTTCTCTCCTGAATCAAAAGATGGCAGAGGAATATGATAGTTTACAATAGATAGCATTGTTGTTTAGTCCTCTAATTTGACACAGCAGGCAAGAGGAGGAGTGTAAGCTGGCAGACAAAAGTTCACATTCCTGGAACAGGCATGACATTTCCAAGTTTCAGCAGGAAGAGGCAATCTATCTAGCTGATGGTAGCTAACAGGCTACTAGGCAATATCATTCGGAGCATGGCTACTCCCCTTGTTGTCATGTGGTGAAATATATCTATGGGTGAGCAGGTGCGTTAGCTCCTAACACCAAAGAAACATGGAGGACACAAATACTTCTCTTGAGAAAGTCCTGAAAAGCTTTAAAACCATTATGGTTAGATGGTAGGAAGGCAGAAGAGTTTTCTTTCTTCCCTGATGGTAAAGAGTGCTAGATGAACTCCAAGACAACAGATGAAAGACAACTCTTGGTCCTGTGTTGCCAGTATAGCTGGTTTCAAGGAGGAAGAGGACCTTGAAAAGCAGACRAAGGATCTGGAAGAGTCTGGAACAACCTTTTTTAGTAAGTGCCCTAACTCTAGAAATACGTGACTCCCCAAAGCAACAAAAAAAGCAAATGAGCTCATTGATGGTTGGGATAAGACCAGGGAAGACAGTCTAAACCTGTATAGGGTAAAGAAGAGAAGAGCAAGGGAATGGACCGATAACAATCTTGAACTTCACAGAAGTTTTGTAAAGAGAAAGAATCTCAGTCTCCCTGGTAAATAGAACATATAGTAATGGGGTTAAACTGCAGCAAGAAAGATTTCAAACTGGAAAATCTCCATCAGACTAAACAAATATCTTACCAGAAATGAGACATATGTATGGTTTCAAGGAGAGAAGATGCACAAGATGATTTCCTGATTTACTCTTTTTCAGCCTAATCTTTCAATGAGGATTACACTAACACAGTGAAGACGAAGAAGCAAGAAAGGAAGAGGAAAAGGCATGGAGGCGGTGATGTTGCAAGATGCACATGCCTCAGTCGGGAGCACAAGTTAAGGCCTCTTGAAAATAAATATTTAATATCCTTTATCTTTTATTTCATGACTGAAAGCAAAAGAACAACATAAGAACTTCAAAAACAAAAAGCAGCACTCTACTCATGCAAGGGGACAGGATTAATGCTCTGTCTCAACCCAGAGAAACCAAGGAAACCTAACTGAGCTCTAAAGAAAGTGAGATATTGGAAGATATGTCCTAGTTAGACAAGAAGTCTCCTGGCTCAAATGCTAGCAGTATGGGCACACCTGCAGCATGAATGTGCCTGTGGACTGTCGCTCAAAAAAAATCTTCCTTGCTGGCAGAAAACAATATATTACCATGCAATAAGCATTTCAACAGAAGCATCAACTTATATATTCCTAACTGTACAGACTGGAGAGCAATGCAGTTCTGCAAATAAATCAGATCCATAATGAGGTTAGCTCTAGTTACTTTAAATCAATAAATTTCTTTGAGCTACTTAGAGAATGGTGTGAAATACTGCCATTTCTGACAGAATCCAAGCTTGAGAGTGTCCACAAATAGAAAATAGATCTGGCAAGATGACAGATTAGCTGGTGTTAGGGAGCCACTACACACAGTGGGTGCTGCAGTCTTATTACATCTTCAGTGTCCTACAGGTATCTGCAAGATCCAGGTCACTGGACTACCTTTTGGCCATGAAACAGCTGAAGCCATAACAGACTTTTTTTCCACTCAAGTTGTTTCTCCATTTGCAGAAGGCGGAGAAGGAAAAGAGGTTTCCCCAAAGATTCTACTCCCAGTAATCCAGGCAACACTAGATTTGGTTCACAACTACTAATTAACTTCTTCATGTCATATCTGGTAATCACACACACACAAAAAAGTCTCAATGGCAATGCCTTTTTATAAGGAAATTGGGAGACTGGTATCGAGAAAGAAGGGAGTGGCTCTTCCCACCTACTGCCATTGTCTCCATCTATCCCATCTCCTCCACAGATAGCATGAGCTGGAAGTCTGACTCTCCAGGGCTCACCCACAACACTTCACCCCTTCCACCTCCCACTTTTCCTCCTCCCCTTTCTCTAGCAGAAAAATAGGGATTTCCACTGCCACATTTCTAGTGGAATTTAAATGTTTAAATACTATAATGTGCTGTGAGTTATAAATAGAAAGAACATCTAGAAAATAAGTATTCTTGAATAATGAAAGAACTTAGTTATAAATGAAGGAAAACAATCATTTCACTTTTCAACGAAATACAGCTATAAAGCCACTGTTTATACCAATAAATAAATCATTCTTCACAGCAAACTCACATATTAAAGGATTAGATTATTTTATCGCTACTAACGGTTGCCATTTTGTTTGGATTATCTAAAGACTAAGATACTGCTCTGCACTGGAGAGGCTTTCCCTTCCTTGGGTGTGAGTAAATTTGGATATCAGGACTGAGGATGTGTCATCATTAACACATCACGTTAGAGCTTTGGTTTTGATTATAGTCTCCTGGTGGTATTGATACAAAATAATATTAATGGTACAATAGCTGGTCTCGTTGTGCTTCAGATTTTGAGACTATGTTCATAATATGATATTCCCACAATCACTTTTCACACACCTTTGTTTTCTGCAAGGAGCTTGCAGAGTTTCTGAAAGCTTTTGTATGGCCTAATTTCCTTAATCTTCTGAAGTTTATCTTAACAAAGTGTATGTATATGACATAATAAAAGCAATAGCTAGCAATATGATAAAAGCAAACAATTCTTGAATTTTCTGTTCATATAGTGCTGTATATCAAAAAGCAGAGGCCACATTGTCAAAGAACACCTGGAATTTTAGCTTTTGATTTCCCATCTTACCTAAGGTTTAGGTGCTCATCACAACAATATCAAAGCATCTTCTCTGTCAATGCACTGGAATAATTAGATTCCCAGTGAAATTCATGAAGGAAATTCAGAAACTGGGGACGTGCAAAATTTCACAAAATCTGCAAACACTAGCTCTACGGAGTGACAGTTCTTTTTTTTGTTGCAGGAGATGCTGTTAATTTAAAGATATTGGAAATCACGCACTTAAAATATTGAGGACATAATTCTTCACAAATTTACCTCTCATACTTCAATCAAGTGTCTTTTAAAATTTTGCTCACTGAAAGTCTTTCAGTAGCAACCATACTTTGACAAATGGAAGTGAAAAAATTCATTTATTACGTGCTTCAGTCAAACTTTAAACTATTAAAAAGCATATTATCTTTTCCTGCTCACCTGGGTTGGATGAGATTGAAAACAAACATATCAAAGAAACAATACTTATTAAATAGAAACTCTGGTTTGTGTGTTATCTTAACCTACTTCTCCTCAATTCACTCTAAAGCATTCAAAGCATACAGCCTTTGAAGTAGCCTATGCTCTCTAGTTTTCTTTTGCAAAGTACAGCATATGTCAGGTTCAGACAAAATACCAAAAATGACTGTATATTTTATTAAAAACCTATTTTTTCCCTCTCTCTCTTTTTAACAAAAGTCTAATTTAGTTGTTGTTCCCTTAGGTACAAAGTACACAGTTCATAATCCATTTGATATAAAATGTCAGTTTAAATTTTTGCACTTCTTTGATAAATGAGAAAAAACATGTACATTTCAATTTCCTTCAACGAGGTTTTACTAGCAGAAGCCCCCCTCCCATTGTGCTGCTCAAAGACCTTTGTGTTAAATTAAACATCAAGATTCAGAAACTGTAGGGAATGATATTTCCAAGACATACAGTACAAATATATGAGACTGGGAAAAAAGGTAATGATTTTTCCTACCAGTAAAGTGATCTCTCCCAAAGAGCATCTTTGATCCTTGAATTAGTTCTCAGTTATAATTTAATATATCAAAACTGTCAGCAGCTTCCCTTACATTTAGACATAAAATGATAGAGTCAGCTCCACAAAGAGCAAAATATGACATTCAGGGGCTTGCTCTCCCAACATGTGCTTGTGCCTCTAATGCCCATCAATATTAATGGAGAAAATGTGTGTTCACCAAAGATGATGGCAGAGAATTAATTTAATTGTATCTGTCATCATTAACAGTATGGAGTGTTTTTTCCTATATAACCAGATCCTGCCAATGATCAACGCACAGAACTCCCAGGAGGAAGACTGGCACAATGGCAAAGAGCAGGATCAGGCATTTAGTTCCGGAAATGAAACTATTATAATTAGGAAAATAACAAACAAAAAAACCCACCCACTGCAAGTTATTCTCTTATGTAACACATGAGGTCGAGCCCTATAAATCCAAACTATCACATTTACAGAGTAAACAAGAATCCTTATCACTTCTCAAAATTGCCAACTGCAATGCTATGGTTGTCACTTCACATTACAGTCTTGTATGACAGCCACAGTATCAATAAATTAAGCTGTATTAGAAAATAGCAATAGGATCACATTCAGATACCTGTGCTTACACCGATTAACAACTTAGACCCAGATCCACAAATGCCCAGAACGCAGGACCTGCCCCCCTTTGCTGCCCACATTCACACCACCTCACCGCAGACCACAGATATGTCCTTACCCCTGGATTACAGCAGTAGCTTCTCTGTCTTCTTTCCAGTATAAAAGGCATTCCTTTTCTGCAGAGTTGCAACAGGACAGATGGGCAGTATTCCACCTCCCTCGCTTATGAACCCAGAGATTAGTACACTACCCTCGTAAGTGGGAGTGGGAATTTTAGTCACTTCAGGCTGAATAATCCAGGTCTCCTTTTCTTTGGCCACTGTTCTAACATAGATAAACTACAACAGAATACGAAAAGTGGCACCTCCATTCCATCTAAACTGTGAAAAACATCTCTGTCTTAATGGATTGGTCCCTCACTAAAAATTGCATTTCAACAGACAAAAATATGACCCAGGTGTTATACACTGAAACAAAGTATGTAATATTTAAGGTGAACAGAAAGGAACTCAGACAAGCCTACCACATATAGAAATAATCTGCGCAAAATACACAGTTGACTTATCTGATGAAATGGGTAAAAGTATTACAATTGTTTATACCCAACCCATCCACACAGAAATGTTCATGCAGCATTATTAAATAGCTACTCATCTGTTAATGTTCTGTTCTAGATACTTTTAACAAATAAAGCACTTATATGAATGAACTTTTGCCTCAGTTCTTCAGACCACAGAATCTCAGAATGGTTGGGGTTGGAAGGGACTTTTGAAAATCATCAAGCCCAACCCCTCTGCTCAAGCAGGGTCAGCTAGGGCAGGTTAGCCAGGACCCTGTCCACATGGCTTCTGAATATCTCCAAGGATGGAGACCCCACAACCTCTCTGGGCAAAATGTTCCAGTGCTCAGGCACCCTCACAGTAAAGAAGTTTTTTCTTATTTTTAAACAGAATTTCTTGTATTTCAGTTTGTGCCCATTGCCCCTTGTCCTGTCGCTGAGCACCACTGAGAAGAGTCTGGCTCTGACTTCTTTACTTCCTCCCATCAGGTATTTATAAACATTGATAAGATCCTCCTGAGCCTTCTCTTCTTGAAGCTAAGCAATCTGAGCTCTCTCAGCCTCTCCTTGTATGACAGATACTCCAAGCTCTTAATCACCTTTGTGGCCCTTTGCTGGACTCTGCTCCAGTATGTCCATGTATGTCCATGTCTTTCTCGTACTGGGGAGCCCAGAACTGGACACAACACTCAGATGTGGTCTTCTCAGTGCTGAGTAGAGTGGAAGGATCACCTCCCTCGACCTGCTGGCAACACTCTTCCTCATGGAGCCTGGGATGCTTTTGGCCTTCTTTGCCACAAGGGCACCTTGCTGGCTCATATCCAACTCGCTCTCCTCCAGGACTCCCAGGTCTTTTTCTGCAAAGCTGGTCTCCAGCTGGTCAGCCCCCTAGCCTGTACTGGTGCGAGGGGTTATTTCTCTCCAGACGCAGGACTTGGCACTTCCCTTTGTTAACCCTCAAGAGGTTCCTGTCTGCCCATTTCTCCAGTCTGTCGAGGTCCCTCTGAATGGCAGGACAACCATCTGGTGTATCAGCTACTCCTCACAGTTTTGTATCATCCGCAAACTTGCTGAGGGTGCACTCTGTCCCATCATTCAGGTCATTAATGAAGATGTTAAACAGTACTGGACCCAGTGTCAGCCCCTTGGGTATACCACTAGTGACCAGGCTGCAGCTGGACTTTATGGCACTGATTCCAACCTTCTGAGCTCTGCCGTTAACCAGTTTTCAATCCACCTTACCGTCTGCTCATCTAGCCTGTACTTCATTAGCTTGCCTACGAGAATGTTATGAGAGGCAGCTTCAAAAGCCTTACTGAAGTCACGATAGACACCATCCACTGCTCTCCCCTCATCAACGAAGGCAGTCATTTCACCATAGAAGGCTATCAGGTAGTGCTAAAGAACACATCCACTGAAATCAGTGGAAGTTTGTCAATATACAAAAATGAATGATCAGTTCCCAAGTATTTTTACTGAAAAGACCTTGGCTACTGTGTTCCCGCTCAAAGTTCGGGATCCTAATTGATTAAAAGACTTAGTAACACCATCATGTTTCATTCAAACCCAAGCCAGGGTTTGCCTGTATTTTGTCTAGATATCATAAAAGATATAGCAGCATTTACTCCAATCTGCATATATTTTTCACCATATATTGAGGTAAGGTATTTTGGAAATGCTTATTCTCTACAATACAGATTTTCTTCAATCTTTTGACAAAAAAATAAAGAGGCAATGAATGCTTCCTCTCTTTTGTTTGTTTTTAGACACAGACTGAAAGGGCTAAACCTTCATTCCAGTTCACATTAAAATCACCAAGAACCTGCTGCTGAAGTTTGTGGACAATACTATCAATTTTTTATGAGCAACCATCTGAAATAGGATTCTCAGTATGAAAAGCACTCAGAACTTCACTGGAAAAAAAAAAAGAAAACCTCTTCACTCACTCAACTTCTTTTCTTTCTACATCCTCTATAAGACCTGTTTAGATAATCTAAAATCAGTCAAATAGCCCAAATTCACTCACTTTCTATTTACCCCAGTGGCCATGTTCAACTTTGGTGACATCTTTCATGGAGAGGTAATTCCAGTGTAAGCTGGGGGACAAGAAGTGAGGCTGCCAAACTTTATGACATGTATACTATACTTGTCAGTGCTAGGACAAATATAAAGTCTTTTTACCTTGTATTGCAAATGTCTTTCTATTTGCAAACCTATCTGTAAAATGGGGATTAAAATTCTTAGTCATTTCAGAAGCCTAGTGGGAAGTTAAATTAGTAAATACTTGTAAAAATCTTAAAAGTAAATACCTCATTATATAAACAGTAAGAATCAATCTAATTCAGTACTGGACATATCCCACCGTAACATGAAACACATGAATTCCCCAACACTCTTATTTTACCAGCCTGGAATTAATCTTTCTAAAAGGGTAGCATTTCTTTGTCAGAAGTATAAGTAGGACCTGCATACAGATGCAAAGAGGAACAGACAAAGATCCAGCATGTATGCATGAACATGTGCACACTAATATATCATACACCTATATTTGTTTGTGTGTGCATATGCACGTGTATGCAGACACAACAGCAAAAGTTCAGAAAGAAAGGCACAGTGAGGAAAAACCGTCCAGTGCCACAAATCAAAAAGGCTGAACTCTAATGGTAGCCTTTGTTGTAAGAAGAGGGTAATGTACAACAGCACTGTGCTATAAGGACACGAGAGGAAAGATGGCAACTCTAATAATGACTGAATCTTACACAATTTTCTTTTTTTCCCCCTTTCTCTCTTTTTTCATAGAGCAGCTTATTTCCCCTTAGGTGCTCAGCCATCTAACCCAAAGATAACTGCATAGACCTTCCAGAATAAAAAGCAGTAAAATATTAAGTAGGGAAAAGTCAAACTTCTACAGAAAAAACAACTCCAGAACAAATAAATAACTTTATGAAGGAAAAATATATTAATTCTGCAGTGTGTTTTAAGAATTTAGATACAAAGTTTAAGATGTTTTTGATTCAATTTCAGATCTATTTCCAAACTACACAGAAAGTTCCCAGATAGGAGTCATTTTTAACCTGAAAGGAAAGCAGCAAAAGCACTTTTATAGTTATGATATTTAAGAAAGAGCATCTCTGTATTTGTCCCCAGCTAAAGAGGGGAAAAAAGAGATTTGACACCCTCCACACTTTGCCCTCAGGAAGATCTTAAGGGGGAGCCTAAATTTTTTCCCCCTTAAGCTTTTTTTGTTTTTTAATATGTAACACACATGAGAATATGTAAATGTCTCAGGCTGGCAGAACTTTGCTGGAGGCTTGCAGAGTCCATTGCAAACAGAAGAACTTGCTCAAAAAAAAGTTGGCACTTTACTCAAATGTTTCATGATCAGTAGACTAACCTCCATAATCAAGATGCTTCTAGTGCAGAAAATACAAACAGGAAATGACAAAAAAAGAAAAAAAAAAAGCAGGCACTTGCATTTGCTGACAGCTTATAAAAATGCCTTTTTATTCTGGAAAATTTAGAAGCAGGAATTGTCAAAAATAAATATAATAAAGTGAGCTTTTTAGAAAAGCAGTGCAAATCATCCTAGTAAAGTAACATAAAAATTGGTTCCATTCCTAAAACTTGCATATGTATGGAAAGTGGTTTATCAGACAAATTCATGGTGTGATTTTTTCAAATGTCTTTAGTATATTTTCACAAGGAATTTGAATATCCTTTTATTGTAGAATTCCTTAAACAGAATAACCATGGCTAGTTTATCATAAAGAATTTTAAGTAGAATACTGAGCAGTCTAGTTGAGACTTATACAGAATGAAAAAAATGCATGAATAGGCTTAAGATTATATAAAAATTGCATACATCATCAAAATTGTGTCCCTTTTTATGTACAACTGAAACTGGTCTAAAAGAGGTTTATGTGATGGTAGGTAGTCATTTTAAATAATGATCCGCTGCTAAATCCCACAACAGCTTGTTTTTCCTACTTTTATATATTCTTTTGTTTTTCAGAAGTATGATGAGTTGTAGTTTTTCCAGCGTGAAATCCACTCTAGTGCAGTTTTCTTCTAAGAGATCTTAAGTACCGCCTAAGACTCACGCTAAGACTAAGGATTTGGAAAGACCTAGAGTGAGACCCCCACATTGAGGTTAATTGCCTGCTGATAGATGATCTACTAGCTATTTCTAACTCTTGCTCTGTGCTCCCTATCTCATCTGGCATTTCCCAAATGAGCTACAACATCCATATCCTTCCAGGCAACTAAAACTGCAGTTTCGATCACCTCCTCACCTTAAGTGCTTCATGCAACTCCAGAAGACACAAAGCAACATAAGAGCTGACAAAAAAAAGCTGCCCTATGTATAGAGCATGGAAACAAGTAAGCTGTGACTATGGGAGATCTTCATACTCCCAAACGGACAGGAAAAGGGGTGGAGGGAGGGATGCAATCAGAGGAAAAAAGACACAGTTGCAATGTCTTTGCAACTTTGCCTTGCATTGCATTCTGGCAATCTCCAGTTTTAGTAGAGACTTACAGTAAGGTACGATGTAAAACAACCTTGAGATGGTCCTTTATGATGTGTGGAATTAGCCTAGGCCCTGACTAGCTACAGTTTAAAAAGGCAATCAGTAAAGTGGGCACTTCTGTGCCTCCCACTGCTGGGATCTGAAGATACAGCCTTTCAGAAATGAGACTTACTTCTCCTCTCTTCTTTCACCAGCAAAATGCAAAAAACAACCATCCCAAAACAAGAATAGACACAGTACGAGTTCATTGAAAGATGTGCTGAACAGATTGGGAGAGGGGAATAAAAGAAGAAAGTAGAACTAATGAAAATGACAATCAGTTGAATACTGCAGAGGTTAGAGAAGAATTATTATTTCATTAGAACAACTCCCAGTTGGACTTTTGCAACCCTACCCTCATGTCCCCATGAAATCATCTTTCTGGACAAAAGGAACTGGAATGGACTATTCACACAGCTTGCCACTGACACCCTTTAATTAGCTATGTCATTGATGAAAGATGTAGGACAGATCTTTTCCCCTCCCTACTCTGTCTTGCTCTCTCCTCAAACTATCTCTAGATAGTCACTGATATGGTTACAATTTTTTATTCAGAACTTTCTGTTAACACACATAAAAAAATCCCAAGAATGTTTGCAACAATTCTGTTTAAATGTTTTCCTGGTTCTCATCAAAATTAGAGATTTTAGTATACAGAGACATCACATTCAGAATTATGAATTTTTAAAAATGTCGGAATATATATATTTTTAATGAATACAACAGAAGGATGCTGGATGCTTTTGTTTTCTTTTTCTCAACTACTTTTCCTTTATTTTTTCCATTTTTCAATTCTGTTTTTACTACTCTATCTTTAAAAGAAGTGACGGAAGAGGATGAAAGAGAAGAAAAATGAAAAAGAAACAGAAGATACAAGGAAAAAAACCCTGAATTTTATCCTATGCCTACAGGGAAAAAGGAAAGAAAAGAAGAGAAATAAGAAAAGCAACAGATGACTCAGGAATACCAGAAATTTAAAATACAGAAAATTCGCTCAAAAGGAGTTTTATGGTGTGACTCTTTTTCTGCTCAAATCTAATTCTCAGCATCATGGAAAAACAAACCTATCTCACAGGGAAAATTCTAGTATATTCAGGTCTGATTTTTATTCCTAAATAATTCTGGCCTAACAACATCCATTTGCTGTTTACTGAATTTTCACTCATCCAGGTAGTCCTTTTGGCTCCAGTGATCAACTTTCATGAGCAAATGTTTCCAGATGTGACTATAAGTTGTACGATGTGGTTCTTATTTGTTTGCCTAATTAGATCAATGATCCCATGATGTGGTTCAATATCCAGTCTCAAAGGCCTTGCTACCTAAACTAACAGTGGCTGAAATCCTTTTGCTGCAGAGTGCCAGGCTCTGTAGACGGTGAACAAACATCAATGGCTATAAATATGGAGGCTCACTTTTTGCTTCTGTGAAGTAGCTCAAGCTTGCAGGCAGAAGCATGCAGCATACTGTATACAAACAACAAGGGACCACTGAAGGGTAGGTGTTTATGAGTTCAAGGCAAAATCTGACATCTTTCACAGCTAGACATTCCTATGTTGTGCAAATCAGAGACACAGTATATAAACCAGCAACATATTCCATAAATTATGGCAAAGATTAAAGAGACACTTCACTGCTTAGGTAGTTGTTTTTTTCAAAGAGTATCTTTGCTTTTACACATTACACAGGGAACAGGAACATATGTCAACTCTTTGAGGCTCTTTTCTACAGATTAGGCAGCACCAGGTTTGTGGTTCGTAATCCCCAACACAGCTAACCACAGGAAGACAACCCACAGGTGACATCAAGATGCTATCTTTACTCTCTCCAATGAGATACAGAACTGCCACCCACAAAAAGCTTCATAGCTCTTGTCATTCATTATCTGGGAATCCAGACCTTTGTTTTCTTTCTCATTGTGGATGATGACTGAGCCTCCACCCTTCTGCTTCTCACCTGATTAGCAGCCTGTCTCTTCTGCTATCTCTTTTCACCTATTTCTCATCATAATCTCTCTTCTTCCTTTCTGCCTACCTAAATTACCCTCTTTTTTTCCTGCATATTCCTTTGTCTGACTCAAACAATCCATTTCACCTCCATAAATGTCCAAAAATTAATAATATGTGCTTATTTTAAAAGAGACATTTTCAAAATTAAAAAAGAAAGAAACACATTCAACAACACAGCATAAAACACATATAGTACATATCTGCCTTCAGATTATCACTCTGCCCATTTATTTTAAATGAATTATTTGCATTCTGGTAGCAGAATGTTCATACAATATTAGTGAGAAACAAAGTAATTGAAAAAGTTTCTCTTAAAAAACTTTCATTTTAGCTTGACAGAACTATCAAGCAATGGAACATTTTACAGGGCATCTCCTTCCCTTCCATGTTGGGGTTTTTGGAGTAAGAGCAGGTGGATTTTGGAGTAAGAGCAGGTGGATTTAACAAAAGCACAATCTCTTATCAGTAGTGAGTGCTACTTTCATCTCTGTTAACTTACCATCACTTACTACACTGCAACCCCAAATAAATGGAATCCTCTGTGTGCTACTGTGTCAGAAATAATACTTAATAAGAAGAAAAACACATAAACTAAGTGCTCTGTACAGAAGATTTTCTCCCAGACTTTTGCAGTTTTATGTCCTCAATATCATTCCAATTCATTTACTTAATTAAATTAATTCTAAAACAATTTTCTCTTGAGACYTTTTATTGGCTGGCATCCTCAAGTTAATGGGAAACCTCTGCTGGTACATTATTTTTTACAACTTATACCGAAAGAAGTTTAGGACAAGATAAATAGAACAAATTTATTCTTTTTGGAAAAAATATAAAACTCAAAAAAATCTGCTTCTACCTCTGCAGTATGAAATTTGTCACTAATCATTTTAAACTATGCCCTTTTATGCTTCTTCCATCTCTTTTAGCTTTCTGTGAAGTTCTTTGATGTAGCAAAGACAGTTTCAGACAAGATTTCTGTTCATCTGGAAAAAAAAGCTTTAAGTCTTGAGGCAAAAAGCAGTGTATTTAAAATTTATATATTCCATAATGCCTTTGTTCTGAACTTGAACAGCCTGAAAAACTTCTCTGCTTTCTTTTGCCTTCCAACTCTGAAGATCATTTGTTCTCATGGTTTCAGCTTCTTATTATGCAACAGTGACTTTAACTGGTGGTTCCAGCATTTAAGTACATGCACAGTCATGGCTGACCCTTTCTGATCAATTGCCAATCCATACAGGTTTGACTGATAAAAGAGCCAATTAGATTTAAGCAAATTAAGGGACATCACCAATGTCAACCACTTATTAAACTGAATGCTGAATTCCATGCATACAAAACACTAATGCACCAAGTCCCATTAAGAGTTGAAATCCTAACCCCATTAGTAACTCCAGACCACTACAGGGTAAGGGTCAAAAGAAAGTTTCATATTTATGGATTAACATTTGGATTCAGTTTTTATTTTTTTTAATCTTTCCCAAGAACTCTTGAACCTGAACTGCAATTTTAGTCAAGAGCATAAATAAAATATATTCCTTATTTCTAAGATTTTTTTAAGCACTGACTTTAAGCACAGCAAATGAGTTTGATGAGAAATTAAGATACATTCAATCAGGTAACTCTTAAGATTCAGTGTGCTTTATATATATTATGTAACACATTTTAAATAAAAATGAAACAAAGGAAATGCATGTTGAAAGAAAATATGCAACATAATTAAAACCAGCAATTTCAGCAGTAATTTCAGTAGTAATTTCAAAATGGAATTCTCCTTTGTCCTCTTATCATTCTCCATGTTACAGTCTTTCAAACTCCATAATGTAGTCCCCACAATGCAAATTTTCAAACAGCATTTTTTGTTATCCTTGAAAAGGGAATGCTACATTTTTACAGTGATTAAAAAGCTATAATTTTGTATATAATTAGACATGCCTTACTCTTTGACTAAATAAAACTCCTGTCTAAGTGAAATCTTGGCCACTGAAGTCAAAAGCAAAATTCCTACTGATTTCAGTAAGACCTGGATTTCATTTGATGATTTAGAAAGTGTTTGTAAGCGAAGACAGTAAATACAGCCCAGTGTAAAATTACCATTATACTCATAATTTAGCATGGATTGGAATTTTATGGCACTCAGAGTCATTATAATAAACATCAGAATCATTATAATAAACATCACAGAAAAGTGAATATACATTGTCCTAGATATGCACATATGTGTGTGTGTGTCCTTATCTGTGCGCATATGTGGTGAGAACACTGTGTGTGTATTTCTCTCATATGCGCTGCTTCATTTATTATTCATTTCACTACAGATCACAGTCCACTGGACAATAGTATGGAAGATTTCTTTAATAACTCTTGCTGCTAATTTAATTCTACTTAAACACACATATTCTAGTGAATGCCACATGCTTTTCAGCATGATTTTGTGTGTAAATCAGGATAATATGTTTTCAGATCATTAACTAAAAGGAAGCATGAACTAAAACCTATTTAATCAATGAGGTATTGCTTTTAAACTACCACAAGGTCATAAAAAAGATCATTTCAAAGCTATAAGTTTCCTAATTGTAATCAACAACAATCTAATGACAAAAGAAAGTGTATCCTAATGGTCATCATAAACTTGTTCACATCCTTGCCTGTCTTTAAAGATCCTTTACCTTTTCATTTGGTAAAATTTTCTCTACCAAATTTTGCAGTTTCTACATGCAAAATTGAACAGTGACACTGAGATTAAACACATCAGTGTCTTAAGTGCTTATGTGAGCAATTTATCTCAAGTCTGATTTACTATTATATAACAACCTGCATTTGCTTATATTAGGTATAAGTTAGCAAACAAATTTCAAATGTATGAAATATGCTGTGACTTTACCCTTTCCTTCTTGCTCTGTAATTCACTAAGATGCCCATGAAAAGAAAGTACAAGAGAAACACATACACACAAGCTGTACATATAAGCTTTCATTTCAAAACCATGCATGTAGGGTGTTTAGACAGTATTTGATCAATTCTGTTATTTCAAATTTTTATTAAGATAATATCCAAAGAGGATTAGAGCCTCATTCAGCGTAAATCAGCACACTGCAACCGCCTCCCTTAGTGCTACACCAGTGTATAGATTCTGGCTCAACATATTACTAAAGGTTAATCTTACCATTATTAAAGAAATTATCTAAATATATCCAATCAGCGCACTTTGTCAGCACTTACAACTTCTAGTCAAAAACAGATTACAAAGTGCAAGTGAACCTCTCCTAGATTAGATTAACCCCCATGATAGAATCGAACACCATTCATAGAAAAAGCTAAAGTACATAACGCACTTCTCACTTACATACTGTTATCTATACAGCTACCTGTTTTCACTTTCTGATTTTTAAATTGAGCAATGTGACAAATTAAAAGCTGAAAGAAACAATTTTGTTAGTAAGAACTACTAACACAACACCTTTTTCTGAACTTCCAGTCCTCAGTTGCAATAACAAATAATGTTTTGTTCCACAGAGCATTTGTGTAATTGTTGCATGCGTAGAAACAGCACTTTTTCATACTTACCTCCTGGAGGCATGACTACCGTTACAGCATCACTTATCAAGCTGCCTTGGCTGTTGGAAACATTCACCTGTACTGTGTAGTTAGAAAATGGAATCAGTCCTTTAATGGGTACCCATACATTGGATTCTTTGCTGCTGTGTAAGATCCAAGTGCCATTTACAATAGAATAATTAGTGTTAGCTGTTAAGAAAAAAAAAGGAGGGGGGAGGAGAACAAATGTTAGATTTTGCATCTGCTACAACTCGCCATTCTATATGAACTATGTCTTACTTCTACTGAAATGAAAAGTTGCCATTGATATCAAAAACACCAGGAAATGGCTGCATTTGAAGAATAAATATTATTCTCCATTTTCTCCTCCTTTTGCCAACAGTTTGTGGTACCTGTGAAACTTGTAAAAATATAAAAGTCAACCATGCAGTTGCAAAACTGACTGCTGCATATTGCAARCAGAAGCCAGTTTTCAGAAATTACTAGTGTTCTAGAACAGATGTGCAAGAACTGCAAATCCAAATCTGATCAGGATCATTCAAAAATTTAGCGTCAGTTCTTATCTCTATGAAAAACGGGCAAAACACTCCTCAAATGCATTAGAAAGGCATTTGCTTTAGGTGTTCTTAGCTATGAAAGCTAACTCACTTCATTACATACATAAGAATTACTCATCTGCAGTAAGAAATGCGTGCTTTCCAGTATGGCCCTTAATCTACTCAAAAACAAAATAAGGATTTGAAGTATTCAGTTTATCTGTTGAAATCATTACAGGAGACCATAGCAACCTAAATGTGCTTTACAACCCTTTCAAGATCCCAAATTTAAGGCATAAAAATGTTCTACCTTATAAAAATAACAAAACAAAACAAAACTCTCAAAGATACCTGATAGGTAAGACTGAACATAAAAAATCTGTATGTTGAGTAACAAATTTTTTTGACTTAATGAAGATTTCACTCACATGTTTGAGAGCAAAGCTGAGCTCATTTAAAGATTATCCAATATTTTGAATACATAAAGTGCTATATAAATGATTAAAATTAGTACTACTATCCATCGTTGAATGGAGAGCTCTCACATCGAAGTCAATGGAAATTCTGCATTACAACACTAGAATCACAGAAGTCTCAGAAACAACAGGTATGAGAATGAGATTAAACAGAATATGGCTATTAAAAATATCTTAAATTAATTAAGGCATTATCACTAGCAGCAGACAATGCTTGAGTCTGAGTACTCTGCAAAATCTAAAATATGATTAAAGAAATCTAGAAATTCTCTTTTAATTAATTTTTAAGTGAAATTCATTGGGTTGACTTATTTTTATGCAAGGTTCAAGTGCACTGTTAAAGCTGAAAACGTTATTAAACCTGAAGCAGTTTTTCAAATATTCCGTATTACTAGGATATTCACTTCAATGTGTATACGCAATATATTTCAGTCATGCTCACATTACATTTTCCGATGAACGAGTGATTTGGACTTTCCTCTGATTTCGGGATTCTTGTAAACAGTCTGTGATTCTCATATAWGTCCAAGCCATTCAATTACCTTGATGTTAACATTGCTGCACAAAGAGTGCTTCACTTACTCTGCTGCTAGCATATGGCAAACTGACTCCCTGAGGTTTTTGGGGAGGGGGAAAGTCACTAACCTTGTAGTGTAGTTCTTCATTGCTCAAAACATACCTGCATTACACCATGCAATGGCACAGACCACATGGACAGACTACAGTGGCGTGACTCTAGAAAAATTTCATTAAACCTGATGGATTTACTTTGGATTTCACTGGATATTACATTAGCCTTAGAGACCCTGTTTTATAAACCATAATGGAGGTAAAGCTCCCCATCGYGCAAGAATAGCAACCACATTTTACACATCCTACATGTAGATGTAATAATTCTGCAGAATTAAAGTTTTGTTTGAGCTCAACCTTACATACACAGGCTATTCTGCCAGCACTAGAGATCTGCACCTGGGCCCACTACTTGATCTCAGCTCTCAGTTGTATCTCAGATTCTCATTCCGCATCTTGGTGGAAAAGTCCTCGTATGCGATTTGGGAGTAGATACAAACAAAGCAGCTTGCTCCCATTGTCTATCACAGTTGCTCTGTGCACCACCACACAGTTTTTGACTTACTATTTGCATCGACCACCTAACAACACCTGTTATATACACCTATTGTTTATTAACAACAATAAAGCCATTAGAAATGGTCAACTGACATGTACACTCTTAAGGTCCAAGTGATGTGAAACATTTAAGGATCTGGCTAGGCTGCGAGAAGAGATGTATTTTTAAAATGTTTCATCTACAATGTTCAGAAAAGTTTAAAAATCAAGGCACACAGGATAGATTCAAACCTCAAGGATAAAGTAGGCTGCCAACAGCAATTTATTTGCCCAATTCATGAGAAAATTCAACTTATTCCATCTACAGTGCAGTTTTAACATGCTAATATTTTTTATTCTCATCCACCTGACTCCAAAATGAAAGCATGCATTTCCTCTGCTGATGTTTTTATTCCACTATTAACCTTTCTTCCAATGGCTAGCTGTACTATATTTTTAAAAATGCCGTTTGGAGAAAGAGAAAAAGAATTAAAAGAATAACACTCTATTCTAAGTTGCCTGGATAACAACATTAATATACAGTAATTATACAATTAGTTGTAACATTAAATTCTAGTTATAGCAGAGTGATTACTCGGCAATTATAAGAAGTATATAATTACTCAATAATTAGAAGTATGTAATTACATAACCATTTTATTCAGCTCAAAAATGAACCTGCAAATTTACAATGAGTTAGACAACACAGCAGTTCAAAATTTTTCATTGCTTCTAATAAAAACCTGAGGAGCACTTACACGTTTCCTAACCTAAATTTTAAACAGACAAAAGGTTTTTTATCCCTGTTGCCAGCCAAGCAACTTACAGCTACTGGCAAATGAAATATTGGAAGAGCATTTTTAAAATTCAGGGCTTGCTAGGGATGACTTGCAATATGCAGCTTTGCTTCTTCTCACTGCTTAAACTTTGCTTTCAGTGGGCTGGAAAATGCAGACACACAGGTTCAGCCTGACAGAAAGTGATACAGCGATAACCCTGTCATATCACTCTATGCCATTCCCGCCTAGACTGCCTCAGTATGGACCCTATTTGTGAGTATAAGTGGATGATGCCCCTCTCTTTCCATTTTTCATGTGTATGCTTCTTTCCATCCTGCTCACAGTTCCAAGTTTCGCCTACCACCAAGGGTGCCACATCCCTAAGCAGCAGCTGCCTCAGACACTGGTAAAATTGTAAGAGACATTGTTTCACTTTGGACTAACAGTTTCTAGAATAGAATAGCCACAATACCTACTCTTTCCTGCGCATTTTTGCCTCGTGGCTCCTGTCATGAACTGTCACTAGCGCTTCAGTAAGGAAGGCACCCTCCACAAACAGCTAGCCAGAACGGCGTAGCTAAGAAGGGAGAAAAATTTCTTCTAGAACTTGCCTATCACGTTCTTCAAAACTTTTAGCACCCTTACCAAAAGATGAATTCAGACACAAGGGGGTTCAGAGTCCCTATCACCTGTAACCTCTGCAAAAACTAAACTCTTTGCACATATGAAAGGCTTCCCCATACTCCTTAATCTTTCCCATATTTTTGCATAATGTTTTTTGTTCTTTTGTTAGCTTTCCTCCTACTAAGGCTCTCTATACTTCCACCAATATTTCTGAGGGACTTCTTTGACCTAAGGCTGGTATTTGAGAAAAAGCTGTACTGCTCCCAATTTATTCCTAGTTTACACCAGGCCCAAGTATCTCAGTTCTTCCCTTCCTTGTTACATGAACAGTTATGTACTTAGTTCATCAGCTTGCTCTACCCTCACTAGACTCATTAGGCATATCCTGCTTATTTAATAAAGCTTTACTCCTAACTTACAGATTTAACCAAGTCACTGTTATAGTACTTGGAGAGTCTTCCGAGCATTTTGTTTTTAAGTTTTTCAATCCTGCAATCTTGGGAAAGAGCTACTGTGCTACTAAAAAGTCTTCTAGAATTCCATTTTTTTTGGTGGGAGTCTATGGATGGTGAATAAAAACAGCAATGACCAGTAGGAAGTTCAAAAGAATTACACCCTCCCCACTTGCCCTCTAACTTTTGAGATGCATTTTTTTTGCTCCTCTAAAATGCAAACACAGTTAGAGTTCTTTTGCATCTTATTACCAGAAAAATAGCAGGTATGGCACTCTGTGAACAGGAGCTGTATAAAAAGTTAAGGAGGCAGAAATTGAGTACAGTGATTGTACAGGAGGGCAGGGAGTTTTTAATCTACAGAGAATGAACACAGTCAGATATATGCACTTGTCTGAAGTACTACTACTTGTAGAAGTACTTGTTTGCAAATGAAAAACAGTCTCAAAATACCAGCTGCTACCTCTCTATAAAAGAAATAATTTACTCTTCCAATTTTTGAGGAAAAATTATCCAAATGAAGAAAATATGACAAAAGAGTATCCATATATATACTCCAGAACTACATATACTTGAAGCAAAGTCAAGTAATAAAACACCCTTATATTAAAAAAAAAAAAAGCACATAGATATTCTATTTTAAATCATGGTTTAAAAGTGCAAAGCCTTATATAGGACTCTAGCCAGTGAGTGTTTGTATTTGAAGGTTCTCTGTATTTTTGGCTGTACAGTTCAAAGGGGTTTCCAAAGAAGACACGCATTCCTTTTATCGAGCACTAGTGTAAATAGGTGAATAAAACTCATGTGGGCCRGTGGTGCGTAAATTACTGCTGTCCTGGGTCCATCATCCTATGGGGTTCACTAGATTGAAATAACATAAATGGGTATCCTTTTCCATTCTTGTTATAATCATTGTCACAAGAATTTTAATGCCTCATATATTCCGTAATTTTTTTCTCTGTGCTGTACTGCTCTGACCTTTTCAATATTCTGTAATTTGACTGGCTGGCCATTTCAAGTTCTCTCCTTTTTACAGCCTTATTAACTTGTGGGGAAGAGGTGAAATGGACAGCCAATCAGAATACATAATATTGCAAAGGTCACGGTAGTACAGTATAGGAGCAGCAGACACAGAATACTGTATATTAGTCATTAGGGTTCTGATACCTTATTCATGTGACAAAGGTTGTAAGGAGCGTAGAAAATGGCACAACATGAAACCATTCTCATGACAAAGACTGCGATGGAAAAAAGAGACAAACCAAACCAAACATGTTCTTCTTAGATTTAAAAACTGTGGGTTTTTTTTCCAGAATTTGCCACATTTAAAGGTAACTCTTCCCATCTGAATCAAAATTAACATTTTTAAAGGGAAAGGTAGTAAATTGAGCATTGCTTTTCATGTACTAAACAGCAAAACCTCATTTTTCATATGTGTGCACAATCTTTTCCAAATCACTCAACATTTTTATTACTATTATTGTTTGCACTTATGATTATTAAAGGAATAAGTTTAAACACAACCATTTTAATGTGTCTGTACCACAAAAACATCAACACCACTATACTCTGCTGCTGACTGCAGGAAGCAAGGAGGTTAGGTGAGCGAAAAATATCACTGGGTGCTCACTTGTTTTTCCTTCCCTAATCATCAAGAGTTGGCCATCATTACACAGATGATATTGGTTAAAATCAGTTTCCATACACTTCTGTTCACATTCTGATGGGACTTCAACAACTCAGTCTTTTTTATAAGACAGAAAATTTCTCCCGCCTCTTACTTGTGGTGCAGCGTGCTATAGATTGGCTGACTGCTCATTTTATCCCCAGAACTGTCTGAACATAAGTGATATTACAGGTTCATTACTTGTAAAATGCAGAGAGATTTCAACCTAAAAGATATTTAGGCCTGAAACACTTAAGTCTTGATCATCATAAATATTTAAAAAGCTACTATTTTCTTTCAATATTATTACTTCTAGACAATGTGAGGCTTTGTTCACAGAAGTACACAGTACATATTGTATGCTACTACATGGCAAGAGACATTTTATTACGTGAGTCTAAGGTTTTGTTTCATATTCTGAAATATTACTACCAATCTATACTGTTTCCATTTTGTACATACAGGTCCTGATAACCTTGCTTACATTAAAGAGTATGTTGTTCCACAGTATTCAAACAGATGTAAGTGGAACTCTTTCCAATGCAGAAGGCTACTCAAAGAATAAAAGTAGCCAAAATCCGGCTCACAGAACAGTTCATACAAAGATCTAAAGAACTGGACAAAGATCACTTAGTTAACTGGCACAAAAACTTACAGTTATTTTTATGCCAACTTTATATATAAAGAGGTTAAGCATCTTATCTTAGCTCACAGAAGAAGCTAAAGTCAGAATAGGAAAACAAAAATGAAACAAAAGCAACTCACTTATTCATTCTCTTTCCCCATTTTCCATTCATCTAGTCCTAACTTAGCACAAAGTTCTGCCCCGCTCTGGTTTCTGGTTCTGTGCCACTAAGTTTTCTAGGGAAAATTCTCTGAACATGCACACTTCCTCTTCTATAAGCTCATTCTTTTGTCCATTAGTTTTGCCTATTCTTCAGCCTCATTAACTCCCACATGAGCTATTCCTTTCCTCCCGACTAAGATTTTTCTTCCCTCCCTCTCTCCCTTTCCTAGCTTTTCTAGCGCAGTATTCAGAATCAAAAACATGACTTTCCATTAGTTCTATCCCATTAAAAATAGCTAAATATCTTTCCCCACCATTTTGGTGACTACCTCTTCCTAACCACTGCCATAATTAACTCTTTTCCAAGTGTCATCCTAATTGTCATATGACAATTGTCTCATGAAGCGTTATCCATTCTTTGATTTGACCCCCTCTCCCTCAAGAGTTTTTTTTTTTTTTCCCCCCCAGATGAGTGCATTGCTGCTCTTGTTTCAATCTACTGAACCGCTATTTGTTCCTCTGCTCCTGAGTTGACAGATGCATTGTTCCTAAGGACAGATTATGGTCTCGATCCATCAAACTCACTCCAAAACTTAAAGTCTCTCTTACAGAGAACCTGCACTCCCATTCTTAGGGGTCAGGGAGAGTTGCTGGATGAGGCAAGATGGGTAATTGAAAAGTACAGTGGTAAAATGGAAAAACTATGAATCCAAAATATTCACCTTCGCCTGTAAATAACGAACACTTCACATTGAAAAACTTCAGCTTTTTTCTTTTTTTCCTGACAATTATAGTATCTTTTGGTTTTAAGAGTGGAAGATATGAAATATTTAAAGAAGAAAAAAAGTCCATATCACCCCATACAGCAGGAGTCTGAAAGCCCAGAGACACAGATTTAGCTTCTGACTATATTACTCAGTTTGTTTCTTTAGCAGCTCAGTTTCCCTCACTATAAAACAGGCAAAGGTACCTTCTGTGACTTTTCACAGACTTAAATTTGATGCAGCCAGCTTAGACTGTCTTGGGGCTTACAGTGTGCATATGCTGAATGTTCTGTGCATCATTCTGAGCTACATCCGTGTTACACAGACACCTGAAATCTGCAGCAGATAGGACTCATTCCAGTCCTACGATTACTGACCTTACTTGAAAAATCTGTAGTAATATTTAACATGCAAAATTTAAGGAGAGCTTAAACTAGGAACAACAGGGGAGGCAGACAGGCTGACCAACAGTCAAGTGAGGAAGTGGTGGACTGGGTTGGCAAGCAAAGGGTGCAGGGTGATGTGGACAGGAGGGATCTAGTAGTCAGCAAAACAAGGCTGACGTGGTCACCCAAAGTGTATGCACACAAATAAGGAAGTGCCTACAGATCAGCTTTACAGGCAAAGCGCTCATGTCCTTTCTGGAAAACCGGTACAACTGGGGTCTCTCTGAACTGCCTGTACACTAACACATACAGCATGGGGAACAAACAGGAGGAACTGGAGGTGTGCATACAATCGCAAGGTTACAATCTCATTGGGATCACGGAGATGTGGTGAGATACACATGACTGGAGTGCTGCAACAGATGGATACTATATCTTTAGGAAGGACAGACTGGGAAGACCAGGAGGAGGAGTAGCCCTTTTTGTGAGAGAGCAGCAGGAATGCATGAAACTCTGCCTTCTGATAGACGATGAACCAGCTAAGAGCTTATGAGTTAGCATTAGCAAGAAGACCAATATAGCTGAAATTGTGATGGGTGTCTGCTAGAGGAAGTAGATGCCTTCTTCAGACAACTGGAAGAAGCCTCACGTTCACAGGCCCTGGTCCTCCTGGAGTATTTGAACCACCGCAGTATCTGCTGGAGGGAGAACGCAGCAGGGCACAAGCAATCCAGGAGGTTTCTCAAGTGCATTGATGACAGCTTCCTGACACAGGTGATCAAGAAGCTGATGAGGGGTCTGCTGGACCTGATATTTACAAGCAAGAAAGAATTGTTCAGGGAAGTGAAGGTTGGAGGCAGTCCTGGCTGCTGTAACCATGAGTCAGTAGATTTCAGGATCCCGAGAGAAGGCAAAAAAAACAAAACCAAAACCAAAACCCCCAGGATCGCAACCCTAGACTTCAGGAAAGCAGACTTTAGCCTGTTCAGGGATCTGCTTGGAAGAATCCCACGGGATACAGCCCTGGAGAGGAGAAGGGTCTAGGAAAGCTGGTTAACTTTCAAGGATCACCTCCTCCAAGCTCAAGAATGGTCCATCCTAGTGAGCAAGAAGTCAGACAAGAGAGGCAGGAAGCCTGTATGGTGAGCTAGGAGCTCCTGATAAAACTCAAACATAAAAGGAAGCATGTGAGAGGTGGAAGCAGGGACAAGTGACTCAGGAGGAATATAATGACACTGTCCAAGCATGACAGGGTCAGAAAAGGCAAAGTCCACCTGGAGTTGAATTTGGCAAGGGAGGTGAAGGGCAACAAGAAGGGCTTCTACAGGTATAGCAGTAGCAAAAGAATGACTAGGGAAAATTTTGGCCCACTGCTGAATGGAAATGGGGACCTGATCACAAAGGACATGGAGAAGACCAAGGTACTAAAAGTCTTCTCTGCCTTGGTCTTTAGTGGTAAGACTGGCCTTCAGGAATCCCATATCCCTGAGACCCATGGGAAAGTCTGGAGCAAAGAGGACTTACCCTTGGTGGAGGAGGATCATGTTAGGGAACATTTAAACAAACTGAATGTACACAAGGCTGTGGGACCTGATGGGATATACTCATGAGTGCTGAGGAAGCTGGCTGATGTCACTGTGAGACCACTCTTGATTATCTTTGAAAGGTCATGGTGGTTGGGAAGGTTACTGAGGACTGGAGGAAAGCAAATGTTACTCCTGTCGTCAGGAAGGGCAAGGAGGAGGATCCAGGGAACCACAGGTCAGTCAGCCTTACATTGATCCCTGGGAAGGTGATGGAGCACGTGATCTTGGAAAACGTTTCCAAACACATGAAGGACAAGAAGGTGATTGGGAGCATGGATTTATGAAGAGAAAATTGTGCTTAACCAACCTGATAGCCTTCTGTGATGAGAAATGTGGCTTGGTGGAGAAGGGGAGAGAAGTGGATGCTGTTTACCTTGAAATTTGGCAAGGCTTTTGCCACTACCTCACATAACACCCGCATAGACAAACTGATGAAGTATGGACTAGAAAAATGGAGAGTGCAAAGGGTTGAAAACTGGCTGAATGGGACAGCTGAGAAGGTTGGAATCAGTGCCATAAAGTCCAGCTGCAGCCTGGTCACTAGTGGTATACCCAAGGGGCTGACACTGGGTCCAGTACTGTTTAACATCTTCATTAATGACCTGAATGATGGGACAGAGTGCACCCTCAGCAAGTTTGCGGATGATACAAAACTGTGAGGAGTAGCTGATACACCAGATGGTTGTCCTGCCATTCAGAGGGACCTCGACAGACTGGAGAAATGGGCAGACAGGAACCTCTTGAGGGTTAACAAAGGGAAGTGCCAAGTCCTGCGTCTGGAGAGAAATAACCCCTCGCACCAGTACAGGCTAGGGGGCTGACCAGCTGGAGACCAGCTTTGCAGAAAAAGACCTGGGAGTCCTGGAGGAGAGCGAGTTGGATATGAGCCAGCAAGGTGCCCTTGTGGCAAAGAAGGCCAAAAGCATCCCAGGCTCCATGAGGAAGAGTGTTGCCAGCAGGTCGAGGGAGGTGATCCTTCCACTCTACTCAGCACTGAGAAGACCACATCTGAGTGTTGTGTCCAGTTCTGGGCTCCCCAGTACGAGAAAGACATGGACATACATGGACATACTGGAGCAGAGTCCAGCAAAGGGCCACAAAGGTGATTAAGAGCTTGGAGTATCTGTCATACAAGGAGAGGCTGAGAGAGCTCAGATTGCTTAGCTTCAAGAAGAGAAGGCTCAGGAGGATCTTATCAATGTTTATAAATACCTGATGGGAGGAAGTAAAGAAGTCAGAGCCAGACTCTTCTCAGTGGTGCTCAGCGACAGGACAAGGGGCAATGGGCACAAACTGAAATACAAGAAATTCTGTTTAAAAATAAGAAAAAACTTCTTTACTGTGAGGGTGCCTGAGCACTGGAACATTTTGCCCAGAGAGGTTGTGGGGTCTCCATCCTTGGAGATATTCAGAAGCCATGTGGACAGGGTCCTGGCTAACCTGCCCTAGCTGACCCTACTTTGAGCAGGGGTGGAGGTTGGACTAAATAATCCCCAAAGGTGCCTTCCAACCTCAACCATTCTGTGATTCTATGAGTCTATGAAAATTTCCAGAATACTTCAAAACCTTTAAGGCAAAGCAGGGGCAATTATTGCAACAAAAGCATGTTCTTGTCAGTAGAAATGAGTGATTGCTAGTGTTATAAACACAAAGGAATGCATATTTATCTGCTTGTTAATTCTATGGACTCAAATAGGAAGAAATTCCACAGCTTGTTGGTGAAGCTCATATAGGAAAGTTAGCATGGACTCCATAGTCAGTTAATAACTGGCTGAGATAAGGTTCTGTCAAGATGGCAGGCAGTGGAGAATAGAGCACAGTCTCATCTGCCTTTTGAACTTCTTGTTCAGTCCTACAAGTCTTTCAGTTGAATTTGTTTCATTAAGACCTTCCAGTTCAAACAGTGAATTAAGTATAGTGCTAAATCTCTGCATAAGAATATTCATTGTTATTGTAACTCACTTTACTGCAACAGCACTAAGGGGCATCAGTCATGGAAAACCCACCTGCTGTATGGACACACTAAGTAGTCAGTCCATGGCCTAAAAAAAAAATAAAAATAAAAAAATCATAAAATATGGTGAGGCTACCCAACTCTGGCAAGCATTCCACAGGTGGAAACAGATTATGTGGACTTCACACATGCCTCCTGTGTTCAGGTTCTACAATTCTCAGCTCCACATGAATAGGGAAAACTGGACCTACAAGCATGTTGCCTTTTTCACATGTGGGTGACAATGAAGAAAGGTGGGTGCCAAGGATTACTATGGACACAGTGGTCATGGGGCCTATATATGACATGAACCAGCAAGAGACTCTGGGGGATCTTCCGAAGAAAAGGATGGGCTATGGTGGATGAGCTGGAGAAATAACAAACAGACCAATAGAAGCATTTCTTAACTCTTGAGATGCTACAAACAGTGAAGAGCACATGAAACTCTCCCTGCCCAGAAGCCGTGTATTGAGATGGGACTCAAAAGGATTCACAACTGGTTAAGGCACGAGCTCAACACAAGCTTCCACACCTTATTACATCAAATTACTCAAAATGTCAGCTGGCTATAAAATATCAGAGCTCTTTGGACAGACTCTTCCTCTTACTCCATTTGGTGGAGTAAGCCAGGAACTGCTGACTGGTGGTAGTCAATGACTCTCCAGTCAGGAAGCCATTCAAGTGGGGCAGTCAGGGCACAGTCTATCTATTCTGGCACTAACAACTTTAAGATTGTTCAGTGATACCTACACATTTCCAGAAATTTTGAAGTAAAATTGACACAACTGGAAGTTGGGCGGAGGGAGCAAAACAAGTTGGTACCTGAACAAGCCAAGAAACCCTGACCTAGTTTTGCTTGGTTTTGTTTTTTGTTTTTTTCCTGAACACACAATTTATTAGTTGCTCATGTATTACCTGCCATCTTTAGATCTCAGAACTAGTTATGGAGTAGTTTAGCAGTCATCATACAATGGAAAGACAATCAGCTGCAAAAGTTTGTCTTGCAATAGCCTGTATAATCATGTCTGCTAAATGCAAAAAGTCAACTTGCTTATAAGACAGTAAGAAACTAGCCTAGACTAGAATTCTAAAATTCTGAACTCCAGAGCTAAACAAAACCTTTTCTCTGTCAGCCCTCTAATCAGGGGACAAGAAAAATCTATTTACCCAGTGTTGCACTGCATAAAGGAGAAAGGCCAAGCGTCTACAGCTGTACTGCTAGCTCACTCAAGACGCAACTCACAGTAGCATATGAAACTAGTGAGATGTTTGCTTCAATTGGGGAAAATTTACAACACCTTTGAAAAGATTTAGCACACAACATTCTGTATTGCTCATTTACTGCCTGAGAAGCAAAATGCCTCTATGAACTCCTGACTCCCTAGTGTGTCTCCTTTCCTGCCCCAGCATGGTTTAGTAGTCCAAGTGGCGTAATATCACCTAGTATATAAATGACTGGAAAGCATCAAATAACAAAAATGTTTGCTGCACTCACGATGTTAAACCAATGACAAAGCATGTAATTATTGACTTAATGTATTTTGCTTGAGTGTTTTATAGATGAATAATGAGGTTTTAAAAACTTTATATTTCAGGAGAGATTTTACATACTAAAAAAAGTTCAGAAACAGTTAGCTTTAAGATCTTCAAGTTTATTCTTCCATGATTAGAGCCTTCTTTCTCTAGCTAGTAGCAGCACAAAAATGGAGATTATCACAGTATCTGGTTTCTGAATCTATGCCCATAATTCATGGATGCCAATAAGAATTTTCCATTCTCTAGGGACACTATCAGAAGGAGACTAGCTAAATACACAGAGTAGAACTGGGAGTCTCAAATCCATAATCAAATATCTAGATTGATTGTGTCACTTGCACTTGTATTGATTTCAATTGGAGCAGCTGACCCAAGGGAATAATAAAAATGTGGAATAAAACTGATTTATGAGAACAAAATAAATCCTTTTGGGAGTGGTAATGAATTGGTACTATTTAACCCTTTCAATCACAAAGGGAAAACACTATTTATTTTTTCAGAATGCTGAGTTAGCCAAAAGAAGTCATATAAAAAATGCCAATACTGTCAAATGCCATTACACTTAGTAGTAATACTCCAGAAGGAATGAAGCTCTAAACTGGATCTGGGATTTTTATTTGACATGAGACATTCTTTCAGCTTTTCCAATCACCTTAGATGAGGCATCATAAATGATGCACTTGTAGATTGAAAGAACCATAGAATCACTCAGGTGAGTGTTTATTATACTTATAGAGTAGCTCTCTGTTCAAAGCAAAACCGTGTAGAGTAACATAAATATCAATGTTAACTGGACATATCATCCCTAAGAAGGCCTATCATAGTAGCCTGATCTTTCTGACATAACACTAGAAAGTTAAATAGTCAAAATCTGGTATGATCCCCATTATACAGTCCAAATAAAAACATCAGATCTTGCCAAATCCCAATTTTCATCATGCTTTCTCTACTCTGAGAAAATAGATGGGTTTTATATTAGTCTCTAAAGATGAGCAGATTTGTTTGAGACCAAAACACACAACTATYTAAACCAAATTTCTTCATCTAGGGAGGCACTAGTGACATTATATATTATTTTGTTTGGGTCATGTATTTACAACATTTACACAAATAATTTTGTGTGCCCAATGTCCTACACTGCTTTCTGCACTTGGGATTTATCATAGATACCTAAGGACTACTAATTTGGTCTCCTCATTCTTCAAAGGGATTAAAAACTGTAAAGAACATTCATTAACTAAAAGACTGTTTTCATAAGAGAACTGCTCAGCCAATTCCCTTTTATTCAATACTCCTTACCTGTGCCATCTCCAGAAGAATGAGTATCATTCCCTAGGCTATTCTGAGGGAGTAGGGATGGACTCAAAGACTTTCCTGCTATCAGCAGTCACTAGGAATTTGAGCCTGTCAGAATAGATAATACATAGCTCACGGAAATGGGGCTCAGCCTTATGTACTCACTTCATAATATGAAAGCTAATAAACTACAGGACACAGTATAAAAACAGACCAGTGTACATGTTAAAAAATATAACTATATGAATAGAGAAATGCAGAAGGTCAGTTAAAAAGTACTATTCACAGTCTGATGCTAGAGTGTTATCAAAGAAACAATCCAATGCAGAAATTAGAGACAGTTCTTTCTTTTGCTTTTCTGCAAGACACTTGCACTAGGAAATAGAAAAGAGCAACATATCTGGTGCTGAAGAAAATCAAGCTAGTAGTTCGTATACCGTGAAGCTGTTCAAAAACTACTGAAGCTTGACTAAACTTTACCCAATAATCATCCTAAAGTGTGTACAAAACCATTAGTTTTCTAGCCATGCAAATCAAACTTTAAATGCCATATTCCTCAAAGCTGAAGATTCCCTAAATCCTGCTCTAGTGAATGGCTTAAACACAATTATTCAACAATAGAGGATGCATCCTCTTTTTTTTTTCCCCCCATCAAGCATCTTTAGGACAACTGCTTAACCTCCATTTCAGTTAACAGTAATACCTAGCACTTACAGTCTGAAAACATATACACATTAACTATTAATCCTGGCAATGCTGCAGAGAGGTAGATAGATATTATTATTGTCATGTTACAAACATGGAAACAGCTACAGAGGGGTTAAATGATTTGCCCAAGATCACCAGGGTAGATGAGATGCATGCAAAAGATTTATGATTACCCAGTAATGCCCTCAGTTCACTAGACCAACCACAGTGCAATTTCACCAGGATCTAGAAACATCAAAGGCATTCCACAGCTATAATTTTCTTTTCTTTTCTTTCTCTCTCTCATTCTCTCTCTCTCTAAAGCTAGACTCATACTAAAACAATTATGAATCGCAGTATAATTTCTTAGATCCTTCAGAGGTTATAAAGAATTGTCTACTGAAATCCTACGAAAATGCAGCCTTCTACATGGGCTGAGCATCTGTCCCAGTGTGAATTAGCTTTTGGCTGGTTCATTACCATAAAACTTTGCCACAGTATTATTGTGCAAAGGATTCTCAGAGGGGCTTACACACAGAGTTTTATTAGTGGGGTCTGTAGCTGATGGCATACATCAACTCTACTGATGGAGGGAGGGAGGGAGGGAAAAAAGGAGGGAGGGAGAGAAAGGAAGAAATGGGAAAACTCTCCTTAATGACCAGCTTGGAAAAGCAGCTACGGATTCCCACGCAGGCTTCTTTCTCTGGGGGGTGGGGAGGGTGTATGTCTAGTGCAGCAGGTGGCAATGGTGATGATGACAAGGCTGCTGCTGATGGCAATGATGATGATTTTCATCACGCTGTTCCCCTACCACTACTTTTCATTGGGACTCACTCAAATGCCTATTGCTTGGTCTCATTATGACACTATTAGTGCTGACTGTAGTATGTTATCATGGTGCAAGTGTTGCACACATTGATCATTACACGTCTGTGTGCATATATTAACAGATAATATTTATCAAGCATTTAAACGAGTATTATCTAATTTGTAGTGTACTATGTTTTGGAAGGTAAAGAAGGGAGCAAAGGGATGATTTTCATGCCAGTAGTAGCTGCTCCCATGAGAACCTCCTGTGATAACACTATTGGAGTTTGTAGGTGCAGGTCCATGAGAAAAATAATCTGAGAATAACATCATGAGAACTATAATGAAAAAATACTGCCACAGAGGCTCTGGAAAACCCTGTCTCAACCATTTCAGAGAAAGGTTACAGAGCTGCAAATAGCAGGCCCTTAGCATTACTAAAGCTAAGGCACTAAGGTATCTAAGGCACCAACACAGCAGTACAACAGATTGTAGCAGATTAAAGCCTACTATATATTACAAAGGTAATGGGTAAATTACTGATATCATTGATACCACATACTTTTGCAGAGTCACATAAGTGTTCATTTTGAAAACTCTACCCTTTTAAGCTCAAGGACCTCTAACTCTCCTCAGCCCAGCTTCTTGAAGAAGGGAATATTATTATTCTTCTTATTGTCAAATTTAGTGTGCCTACGCTATTAAAAAAAAAAAAAATCAAGGATTACTACCAGGGAATTCAGGCTTTGTAGGCTGCAGAATGTATACAGTTACCATGTAATCCTAAATTACTGGAGTGAAGTTGGGGTGACTTTTCCCTACTCACARCAGATACTGATCTGTCCCTGGCACAAGAACACAGGAGGTAAAAAACATCCTTGGTAAGTGATTGAACACAGCAGGAACACAGCGCTGATATTTACCTGCTTTGGAAAAAAAAAAAAAAAATCAAGCTTTTGTAGTACCACCTTCTTGAATGTTTCAGCTACATAAGAGGAAAGGCTCAATAACTGCTCAATAATAGGCTAAAAATTTAGCAACTGTTTGATGGAATAGCTTGTCTTGAAAATGAATGATACGCTTTGATTACATATAAGGAATGACTAAACTTCTTTCTTTTAAAAGATTTTTTTGCAAAGATTAAAGCACATCTTAACTTTTATCTCTTGTCAGGTATTGCATGGTAATCTACACATAGATATTTATATTCTGAAGTAATTATGCAAACAATTGTGATTCTTATGCCTAAAAGAAAGCTTCCATTCACTAAGAAAACTGGCCTAATGTGTCTCTTAGAAATGTTTTAGTCATTTCCAAAACATATTAATTCTCAAAAATTGGCACTTTTTTTTTCAGTTGGTCAGTTCTAAAGGTAAAGTGCATACCTTGTTCAGCCTCTTCAAAGATAACATCCCACAGAACTTTCACTCTCCATTCTCAGGCCTTCAACACAATACAGACTGAGAGCTTTAAGATGCTTTAGTATTGCTCTTCTCACTTCTACTGGCATCAGCAGATGGTATGTCTTCCCCCAGCAGACACTGTGTTAAGCAGTAGCTTGATTCTTGACATTCCCTATTTAAATTCTGATTGGAGAACATGCTTAAAGCATTGTGCCCAATCAAGGTTGTAAGAGGAAACCTCTGTTAGAAGTCAACCTGTTTATGTACGTAGCTTTTTTTTTTACAAGAAATTACTGTATCCTACTGTGAGAATTCTCCAGTTTGCCAAGAGAACAAGTAGGCCGAGGAGAAGCTTTCTGGCACAGGATCTCCAAATAAGCAGAATTACCAGATGAATCATTCTTCCTTTACACAAAAATACAAGATGAACTACCATCCTGAAAAGTAAGAAACTTGGACAATATGGTATCAATAGAAGTGATGAAAACTACAAAACCAGAAAACAATGTCTTGACTTTTACTTTGATTAGCAACACAGATTTCTGAGTGTAAACCTGCAACTTTGTGTTGTGAAACTCGCTAAGGACATATAGCTAGCTAAGGATTCTTCTGAAGTCAAACTTGCATTCAAACGCATCACAGTGTCCACGGGACTACAGATCTGGATTCACATTGCACTAATGTAGTCATGTGACACAGTATGAAGATGAGGGTGACACAGTATGAAGATGAGGATTTCCTCCAACTTTCTTTTCTGAAAAGGGGTAATACTGATTCTTCCTGTACTATGAACTTCATTTCAGATATGCAAATACAATTAAAAACAACTCTGTTCTTAATCCTAACTACACTGAGGATAAATGGGGCTGGCATGAGGAAAACACCTGTATGAAGCCTGCCCCTGTTACCTTTCCCCCTCAGGTCCTCTGCAAATTGGAAGTGTTTCAGATCAGTTCAAGAACTTAAATTCTTCTTAAGGAAAGAAAAGCTAGTTGAGATCTGGTAATTTTAATGTTTCATGCCTTGGACTGACCAATTACAAAATAAATTCCTCTTTTAGGCTTCTTCCAAGGAGGCACCAGGACTTAAATGACTTGAGGCAAGACAACCTGTCTTTGCAGGAAAACATGTTGCCAGGAGCATTGCAGAGTTGGGACAGAGCCCTCACTTTGTAAAATCATGTTTGATCCCCATATGCAGTTTGATGGGAACAAATACTTGTCTGGAAAACATACCTGCATAAATCAGAATGGTGAAACAGACTCAGCAAGGCTCCTTCCTACGTTTGAACAAGTACTTGCAAAGAAAAAAATTATCAGAAGAATATATAGTTGAATTTGAAAATGAAGGGTAATTGATACAGAAATTGCTCTTGCATATATTGTTAAAGTATGGTCAAATTACCCCCCAAAAAACCAAAACCATTATCAGCATCCTCCTCTGATGGAAGAAAATCCAAACTACTCATGGTGATCTGCGTTTCACACTTGCGATTCCACAGGGGCCTTTTCAATCAGTTTGTGTTACCATTTCCTTCTCTTCCAGTTTGGCTATTGATAAATGTTGACCATGAGCATGCTAACTGCCCAAAAATAAATGCCATCAACAGCAACAAAACTAAACAGCAATGAAAACTAGGACATGCATTAAAAAGATATTTATATTGCATGCTTAAACATTCAAAAGTCAGCAAATG